>NW_019417609.1:1659453-1674589 GCF_000390285.2 Anoplophora glabripennis
TAGTGGCTGAGCGCGCGGCCCGACGCGTCGAACAGAGAGCCAGACAATGACATAATCCCCCCGCAACACCTGACGAACTAAGACTGACAATACGCAGACTGAAAAACAGAAAACCCCCCGGACCCGACAATATATATATCACGACACTCAAACGACTACCACACAAGGGCCTCATGGCCCTACTAAACATAACAAACGCGACACACAGACTAAGACACTTCCCTACCCGCTGGAAAACAGCAAACATAATCCTTATCCCAAAACCCAACAAAGATCACACCATCCCATCCAACTACCGGCCCATTAGCCTGCTCCCGGCTATGAGCAAAGTGGTAGAAAAAATTATCCTAACCCGTCTAAGAACCCACTCCCAAGAACTGCAAGTCATTCCAGACGAGCAGTTCGCCTTCCGACCCAATCACTCCACTGAACTCCAAATCCTTCGCCTTACCGAGCACATCACGGCGGCCTTCAACAGGGGACAGTACACTGGTGCTGTCTTCCTGGACGTCGCAAAGGCCTTCGATACGGTTTGGCATGAAGGCCTACTGATGAAAATGCTCACCAACCAATATCCCATATCCTTTACCAAACTCATAAAATCCTACCTACACCACCGAAAATTCCGCATCCAAATCCAAGATTCCCTTTCCACCACCCGTCCCATGGAGGCCGGTGTCCCCCAGGGCACCGTCCTGTCCCCACACCTATACACCATTTACAACTCCGACATCCCACATCCCCCCAACACCAACATATACTTATACGCCGACGACCTGACAATCACATCCCAATCCGTAGATCCTAGATATTCCGTCTCCCTCCTCCACAACTCCTTAGACCAACTTGAAACCTGGTGCAGCAGGTGGAAAGTCAAAATTAATCCCAACAAAAGTTCGGCTATCCTTTTTACCAAACGACCCCACGGCGTGGGGTCACGCGGCATAAAGCCACTTAAAGTCATTACAGGCTGTGGAAAACATAGCCCTCCGCACGGCCACCGACGCGCCCTGGTACGTAAGAAACACTGACATATTACGAGACTTACAATACACAAACGCTACACAGACAATAAGACAAAACGCGGAGAAACGATTTGACGTAGCCGCTAGACATGACAATCCCCTCCTCAGGCAAGCCGTTGACTACGTACCCGACGTGACCGACAAACACAAAAGACCTAGACACCAACTTTTTGACCCTGGGTGACCACCCCAAGACCCCCCCCCCCTGCCCGCTAACCTTTTCTGTTTCAGAGACAGCCAGGATCAAGAAACGAAGACAACGACACACACACACATACACACCCCCCATACCCTCCTTACCCTCCCCTCCCGCGCTAGCCTAAGGGCCACCTTAGCAAAGCGCATCCCAGGCTGCATAGCCGCACTACCCTACCCAACCATACCACACATAAACATGACACTACCCCCGGGGTTTACACAGACGAGCCGGCGAAGCAAGAAGAGCGCCAGAAGAAAGGGCCCTAGCCGGCGGGGCCCAGCCAGGACAAAAGGAGGTCCCACAAAGCGCCTACACCGGCCGCATTTGCGGTCGGGGTAGACGACGGATGGGGCCCACCTACGAAGGCTGTCCAGGCCTACACGAGATGAGGCAGGATAAAGAGGGATAATCCCCCTCGATCCCAAATCATTGAGGCCAATTTCTAGCCATGGAATAATGGCGCGGCGACCACAATCATGGCCGGTGTATGCGTTTTGCGGGACCCCCTCCTGCCCTAGCTGACCCCCGCCGGCAGGGAAGCCTCTTCTGGCGTTCTTTGTGCCTTGATTTGTCTTTCTTCGCCGGATTGTCCCCTCGCGGAACCGCGGTGACCCTGACGTACCCTATTTCCGCATCTGCCCGCGATTCCCTAGCTACAAGCTATTCCCAAAAACTCACTCCTCGCGACGACTACCCCCGGGGGACTAAACAAGCCGCGAAGACCGCCAGAAGAGGCTCCCCTACCGGGGAGCGCTAGCCAGGGCAACAGGAGGTCCCGCAAAGCGCCTACACCCGGCCATGCCTGTGGTCGGGGTAGACGATGGACGGGGCCCACCTTTACGAGGCTACCCAGGCCTACAGAGATAAGGCAGAACAAAGAGGGATAGTCCCCCTCGGTCCCAAATTATCGAGGCCACGTTTAACGCCAAAAATAACGGCGCGCGACATTTGAGGTAAAGCAGGTTGAGGTAGTTATCCCGGGTCAATAGTCGGGATAAGTGTCAAAGGTCGGTTTTTTCAACTGTCGGATAAATTTTCTTTTCTTATACATACATATATATTTTATGAAAAAGATATAGATTTAACTGGAAGATAAATTTATCAGGAGGTGATAAAATCAGGCTTAGGTCGTCTGTATGTGTCTGTCAGGTCAGGAACGCAGTCGCCATTATTCCATGGCTAGAAATTGGCCTCAATGATTTGGGATCGAGGGGGATTATCCCTCTTTATTCCGTTTTTTTGGCCCGGAACCGGTCAAGGTTCCAGGACGAAATTCTCAGCGAGGAGGGTTGGGAGGGCCGACGAGCCATTAGAAGTCGAATAATTTTTGCATATTCGACACCATGGTCGTCAGCTGGACGCAGAAGTCCTGAAGACGCTTTGTTGCGTCAATCAGGGCCGCCGCGCCCGATTGGGGCGGGGTCGTGTCTGTGTGTGCGTGTGGTGAGGTGTTGTGTTTTTGTTTTTGTGTGTTTTGTGTTTTTCTGGTCATGTCAGCGTATGTGCGTCCGGGGGTTGTGTTTGGGGAGGGTAGGAGGGGCTGTCTGTGTGTTTGTGTAGTGTTTTGTGTCGTGTGTGTGTGTCTGTGTTTTGTGTTTTTGTGTTTTTAGCTTTGGGGTACTGAGGGCACCCCATATAGCTGGCGGGGTGTGGCCCGGCGCAATTTGCACACCTGGCGGGCGTGTCTTTGGCCTTTTTGCATACGTGCGTGCTGTGGTTTTCGCCACATTTTACGCACTTTGGCTCAGCTGTGCACCGGGTCTGGCCGTGGCCGAACCGCTGGCAAGGTACGCAGTCAACGACTTGTCTAAGGAGGGGGTTGTCGAGTTTCGCGGCCGCGTTCATGCATTTTTGGGGGAGTGTATGTATTTTAAGTCTCGAGGCGGTGGCCGTGCGTAAGGGTATGTTTTGCACAGCCTGGAGTGATTTAATGAGGTATTTTGCCGCGTAACCCCACGCCGCAGAGATGTAGGTTAGCTGCGGTTGAAGTACCACCTTGAATAGCGTTCGATTATCCTTAAACTTATGACTTATAGGGTGTTACTCCCCTTGACACAACTTAGCTCTGGTGGTCCTCGCTCACGCCACTATCTCCGCGTTCCTGGGATAGTTTCAGTACATCTAGATCGGGGAGAACTTTGCGTCTAGCAAAAAGTATAGCAGTACTTTTGTTTGGGTTAATTTTGAATTTCCAGTTCCACTTGTTGCACCAGGTTTCAAGTTGGTTTAAACTATTAAGCGTTCTGTAAGTGTGTGGTAGCGTGTGTTTGCGTTTATGGATTGTAATGTTATGGTCAGGTCGTCGGTGTATATAGGTATGTCTTTGTATTGGGGCTGTGAGATATGTCGGAGTTGTAGATAGTGTAGAGGTGTGGGGATAGGATGAAGCCCTGGAGGGTACCGGCCTCCATGGGACGGGTTGTAAAAAGGGTGTTTTGGATGCGGAATTTTCGGTTGTGGAGGTAGATCTTACAAATTAGTGAGTTTAACAAAGGATATGGGGTATTGGTTGGTGGTTGGTGAGCATTTTCATCAGTAGGCTGTCGTGCCAGACCGTGTCGAAGGCTTTTGAGACATCCAGGAAGGTAGTACCGGTGAACTGCCTCTTGTTGAAGGCTGCCGTGACATGCTCGGTGAAGCGTAGAATTTGGAGTTCGGTGGAATGGTTAGGGCGGAAGGCGAACTGTTCGTCAGGAATGACTAGTAGTTATTCAGAGTGAGTTTTTAAGCGTGAGAGGTAGATAAAAGGGAAGGTATGATCTTTGTTGAGTTTAAGGATGAGGAGGAGGTTTGCTGTTTTGCAGCATGTAGAGAAGTGTCTTAGTCTGTGTCGTTTATTATAGGGGCCTAAGGCCCTTGTATGGTAGTCGTTTTAGTGTAATGGCTGTGTTTTTGGTCTGGTCCGTTTTTTTTTAATATTTGTCTGAATTGGTCTGGTGTGACGAGTTGTATAATGTCATTGTTAGTGCTTTCAGTTCCGAGCGGACAGCCGAGCTGAGCACACATGTTTTGTGAAAGTGTAGAGCAAGGAGCAAATTCTACCTGCTTTTATTAAGGCTACCTGGAAAGAATCCCTTTCTTTCCTCTTAATCACCGACCTAATCCCCGGCTTAAGCATGGAGGCCGTCGGCATCTTTGTTACAGGTACCTGTGCCGGGGTTATGTCCAGGTAAGTCCCACTTTTACTTATTCATCAGTTATTTGCATTACTTTTTGAATACATTTCTTTAAAATTGCGACCACCGACAAACAATATACCAGACAGACAAATACACCAAAAGACACGTACACCCTAGTAAGGGGGCATCACCACACGACTAAAACGTAAACACCCTCACACACACACACACACACACACACACACACACACACACACACACACACACACACACACACACACACACACACACACACACACACACACACACACACACACACACACACACACACACACACACACACACACACACACACACACACACACACACACACACACACACACACACACACACACACACACACACACACACACACACACACACACACACACACACACACACACACACACACACACACACACACACACACACACACACACACACACACACACACACACACACACACACACACACACACACACACACACACACACACACACACACACACACACACACACACACACACACACACACACACACACACACACACACACACACACACACACACACACACACACACACACACACACACACACACACACACACACACACACACACACACACACACACACACACACACACACACACACACACACACACACACACACACACACACACACACACACACACACACACACACACACACACACACACACACACACACACACACACACACACACACACACACACACACACACACACACACACACACACACACACACACACACACACACACACACACACACACACACACACACACACACACACACACACACACACACACACACACACACACACACACACACACACACACACACACACACACACACACACACACACACACACACACACACACACACACACACACACACACACACACACANGTCAAGTCGTCGTGTCTGTCTTGGTAATTCAGCAGGACGCGACCTCTTGTGGTCGTCGTCCCGCTGTGCCATATGGGGGACTTCGCGTTGAAGTCCCCGATGGCAATTGTCTGGGGCCAGGAAAGGATTTTGTCTAAGTCATTGTCAAGTAGTGGTAGTCTGGGTGGGTGGTAACAGGACACCACCGCAACGTCTCCATGCCGTAGCGATCTCACCGCTATCGCCACGGCCTCTGTGTTTTGAGTTTGGAGCCGCTGCAGCGGATAGTGGTCGATGCACTTCTTTACTATGAGTGCAACACCACCCCCGTTACGGTTTCTGTCATGTCTGTATATGTCATAGTCAGGGATGGAGGTACGGGATGCCTCGCTGAGGTAGGTCTCCTGGACAGCCATAACGTCTATGTTTAGACGGTTCAAGATGTCCACGAGTTCCGTTTTTTTGGCCCGGAACCCGTCAAGGTTCCAGGACGAAATTCTCAGCGAGGAGGGTTGGGAGGGCCGACGAGCCATTAGAAGTCGAATAATTTTTGCATATTCGACACCATGGTCGTCAGCTGGACGCAGAAGTCCTGAAGACGCTTTGTTGCGTCAATCAGGGCCGCCGCGCCCGGTTGGGAGGGTGTCGTGTCTGTGTGTGCGTGTGGTGAGGTGTTGTGTTTTTGTTTTTGTGTGTTTTGTGTTTTTCTGGTCATGTCAGCGTATGTGCGTCCGGGGGTTGTGTTTGAGGAGGGTAGGAGGGGCTGTCTGTGTGTTTGTGTAGTGTTTTGTGTCGTGTGTGTGTCTGTGTTTTGTGTTTTTGTGTTTTTAGCTTTGGGGTACTGAGGGCACCCCATATAGCTGGCGGGGTGTGGCCCGGCGCAATTTGCACACCTGGCGGGCGTGTCTTTGGCCTTTTTGCATACGTGCGTGCTGTGGTTTTCGCCACATTTTACGCACTTTGGCTCAGCTGTGCACCGGGTCTGGCCGTGGCCGAACCGCTGGCAAGGTACGCAGTCAACGACTTGTCTAAGGAGGGGGTTGTCGAGTTTCGCGGCCGCGTTCATGCATTTTTGGGGGAGTGTATGTATTTTAAGTCTCGAGGCGGTGGCCGTGCGTAAGGGTATGTTTTGCACAGCCTGGAGTGATTTAATGAGGTATTTTGCCGCGTAACCCCACGCCGCAGAGATGTAGGTTAGCTGCGGTTGAAGTACCACCTTGAATAGCGTTCGATTATCCTTAAACTTATGACTTATAGGGTGTTACTCCCCTTGACACAACTTAGCTCTGGTGGTCCTCGCTCACGCCACTATCTCCGCGTTCCTGGGATAGTTTCAGTACATCTAGATCGGGGAGAACTTTGCGTCTAGCAAAAAGTATAGCAGTACTTTTGTTTGGGTTAATTTTGAATTTCCAGTTCCACTTGTTGCACCAGGTTTCAAGTTGGTTTAAACTATTAAGCGTTCTGTAAGTGTGTGGTAGCGTGTGTTTGCGTTTATGGATTGTAATGTTATGGTCAGGTCGTCGGTGTATATAGGTATGTCTTTGTATTGGGGCTGTGAGATATGTCGGAGTTGTAGATAGTGTAGAGGTGTGGGGATAGGATGAAGCCCTGGAGGGTACCGGCCTCCATGGGACGGGTTGTAAAAAGGGTGTTTTGGATGCGGAATTTTCGGTTGTGGAGGTAGATCTTACAAATTAGTGAGTTTAACAAAGGATATGGGGTATTGGTTGGTGGTTGGTGAGCATTTTCATCAGTAGGCTGTCGTGCCAGACCGTGTCGAAGGCTTTTGAGACATCCAGGAAGGTAGTACCGGTGAACTGCCTCTTGTTGAAGGCTGCCGTGACATGCTCGGTGAAGCGTAGAATTTGGAGTTCGGTGGAATGGTTAGGGCGGAAGGCGAACTGTTCGTCAGGAATGACTAGTAGTTATTCAGAGTGAGTTTTTAAGCGTGAGAGGTAGATAAAAGGGAAGGTATGATCTTTGTTGAGTTTAAGGATGAGGATTACGTTTGCTGTTTTGCAGCATGTAGAGAAGTGTCTTAGTCTGTGTCGTTTATTATAGGGGCCTAAGGCCCTTGTATGGTAGTCGTTTTAGTGTAATGGCTGTGTTTTTGGTCTGGTCCGTTTTTTTTTAATATTTGTCTGAATTGGTCTGGTGTGACGAGTTGTATAATGTCATTGTTAGTGCTTTCAGTTCCGAGCGGACAGCCGAGCTGAGCACACATGTTTTGTGAAAGTGTAGAGCAAGGAGCAAATTCTACCTGCTTTTATTAAGGCTACCTGGAAAGAATCCCTTTCTTTCCTCTTAATCACCGACCTAATCCCCGGCTTAAGCATGGAGGCCGTCGGCATCTTTGTTACAGGTACCTGTGCCGGGGTTATGTCCAGGTAAGTCCCACTTTTACTTATTCATCAGTTATTTGCATTACTTTTTGAATACATTTCTTTAAAATTGCGACCACCGACAAACAATATACCAGACAGACAAATACACCAAAAGACACGTACACCCTAGTAAGGGGGCATCACCACACGACTAAAACGTAAACACCCTCACACACACACACACACACACACACACACACACACACACACACACACACACACACACACACACACACACACACACACACACACACACACACACACACACACACACACACACACACACACACACACACACACACACACACACACACACACACACACACACACACACACACACACACACACACACACACACACACACACACACACACACACACACACACACACACACACACACACACACACACACACACACACACACACACACACACACACACACACACACACACACACACACACACACACACACACACACACACACACACACACACACACACACACACACACACACACACACACACACACACACACACACACACACACACACACACACACACACACACACACACACACACACACACACACACACACACACACACACACACACACACACACACACACACACACACACACACACACACACACACACACACACACACACACACACACACACACACACACACACACACACACACACACACACACACACACACACACACACACACACACACACACACACACACACACACACACACACACACACACACACACACACACACACACACACACACACACACACACACACACACACACACACACACACACACACACACACACACACACACACACACACACACACACACACACACACACACACACACACACACACACACACACACACACACACACACACACACACACACACACACACACACACACACACACACACACACACACACACACACACACACACACACACACACACACACACACACACACACACACACACACACACACACACACACACACACACACACACACACACACACACACACACACACACACACACACACACACACACACACACACACACACACACACACACACACACACACACACACACACACACACACACACACACACACACACACACACACACACACACACACACACACACACACACACACACACACACACACACACACACACACACACACACACACACACACACACACACACACACACACACACACACACACACACACACACACACACACACACACACACACACACACACACACACACACACACACACACACACACACACACACACACACACACACACACACACACACACACACACACACACACACACACACACACACACACACACACACACACACACACACACACACACACACACACACACACACACACACACACACACACACACACACACACACACACACACACACACACACACACACACACACACACACACACACACACACACACACACACACACACACACACACACACACACACACACACACACACACACACACACACACACACACACACACACACACACACACACACACACACACACACACACACACACACACACACACACACACACACACACACACACACACACACACACACACACACACACACACACACACACACACACACACACACACACACACACACACACACACACACACACACACACACACACACACACACACACACACACACACACACACACACACACACACACACACACACACACACACACACACACACACACACACACACACACACACACACACACACACACACACACACACACACACACACACACACACACACACACACACACACACACACACACACACACACACACACACACACACACACACACACACACACACACACACACACACACACACACACACACACACACACACACACACACACACACACACACACACACACACACACACACACACACACACACACACACACACACACACACACACACACACACACACACACACACACACACACACACACACACACACACACACACACACACACACACACACACACACACACACACACACACACACACACACACACACACACACACACACACACACACACACACACACACACACACACACACACACACACACACACACACACACACACACACACACACACACACACACACACACACACACACACACACACACACACACACACACACACACACACACACACACACACACACACACACACACACACACACACACACACACACACACACACACACACACACACACACACACACACACACACACACACACACACACACACACACACACACACACACACACACACACACACACACACACACACACACACACACACACACACACACACACACACACACACACACACACACACACACACACACACACACACACACACACACACACACACACACACACACACACACACACACACACACACACACACACACACACACACACACACACACACACACACACACACACACACACACACACACACACACACACACACACACACACACACACACACACACACACACACACACACACACACACACACACACACACACACACACACACACACACACACACACACACACACACACACACACACACACACACACACACACACACACACACACACACACACACACACACACACACACACACACACACACACACACACACACACACACACACACACACACACACACACACACACACACACACACACACACACACACACACACACACACACACACACACACACACACACACACACACACACACACACACACACACACACACACACACACACACACACACACACACACACACACACACACACACACACACACACACACACACACACACACACACACACACACACACACACACACACACACACACACACACACACACACACACACACACACACACACACACACACACACACACACACACACACACACACACACACACACACACACACACACACACACACACACACACACACACACACACACACACACACACACACACACACACACACACACACACACACACACACACACACACACACACACACACACACACACACACACACACACACACACACACACACACACACACACACACACACACACACACACACACACACACACACACACACACACACACACACACACACACACACACACACACACACACACACACACACACACACACACACACACACACACACACACACACACACACACACACACACACACACACACACACACACACACACACACACACACACACACACACACACACACACACACACACACACACACACACACACACACACACACACACACACACACACACACACACACACACACACACACACACACACACACACACACACACACACACACACACACACACACACACACACACACACACACACACACACACACACACACACACACACACACACACACACACACACACACACACACACACACACACACACACACACACACACACACACACACACACACACACACACACACACACACACACACACACACACACACACACACACACACACACACACACACACACACACACACACACACACACACACACACACACACACACACACACACACACACACACACACACACACACACACACACACACACACACACACACACACACACACACACACACACACACACACACACACACACACACACACACACACACACACACACACACACACACACACACACACACACACACACACACACACACACACACACACACACACACACACACACACACACACACACACACACACACACACACACACACACACACACACACACACACACACACACACACACACACACACACACACACACACACACACACACACACACACACACACACACACACACACACACACACACACACACACACACACACACACACACACACACACACACACACACACACACACACACACACACACACACACACACACACACACACACACACACACACACACACACACACACACACACACACACACACACACACACACACACACACACACACACACACACACACACACACACACACACACACACACACACACACACACACACACACACACACACACACACACACACACACACACACACACACACACACACACACACACACACACACACACACACACACACACACACACACACACACACACACACACACACACACACACACACACACACACACACACACACACACACACACACACACACACACACACACACACACACACACACACACACACACACACACACACACACACACACACACACACACACACACACACACACACACACACACACACACACACACACACACACACACACACACACACACACACACACACACACACACACACACACACACACACACACACACANCGCACGTCGTCTGTCACGTATTAAGTTTTTTATGTCATCGGGGAGGGTGCCCCGGGGGTTTGTCAGTCGGGGGACAATAGTCTCCGTCGTAGTCTGAGTCAGGGCGTTTTTAATGTCAGTCTCAAGGGAGAGGATTGCCGCCTCCAGATCATGGGTGGTTTCGATGACTGGGAGCGCCATGTTTCCTTGCATTACTGTTCGGAAACGCTCCCAGTCAGTGAACCTCCTCGTGAAGGTGCCTTCATATCTCTGTCTTCGCCCCAGATCCAGAAATATTGGATTGTGGGCGGAAGACCCTTCGTATTGGGTGGATATTTGGGCATTTAACGGTATAGATTTTAAGAGGGCAATGTCGATAACGTCGGGGCGTCCTACGGGTCCGTAATGTGTCGGTTCTGTCGGTCCGAGTATAGTCAAGTCGTCGTGTCTGTCTTGGTAATTCAGCAGGACGCGACCTCTTGTGGTCGTCGTCCCGCTGTGCCATATGGGGGACTTCGCGTTGAAGTCCCCGATGGCAATTGTCTGGGGCCAGGAAAGGATTTTGTCTAAGTCATTGTCAAGTAGTGGTAGTCTGGGTGGGTGGTAACAGGACACCACCGCAACGTCTCCATGCCGTAGCGATCTCACCGCTATCGCCACGGCCTCTGTGTTTTGAGTTTGGAGCCGCTGCAGCGGATAGTGGTCGATGCACTTCTTTACTATGAGTGCAACACCACCCCCGTTACGGTTTCTGTCATGTCTGTATATGTCATAGTCAGGGATGGAGGTACGGGATGCCTCGCTGAGGTAGGTCTCCTGGACAGCCATAACGTCTATGTTTAGACGGTTCAAGATGTCCACGAGTTCCGTTTTTTTGGCCCGGAACCCGTCAAGGTTCCAGGACGAAATTCTCAGCGAGGAGGGTTGGGAGGGCCGACGAGCCATTAGAAGTCGAATAATTTTTGCATATTCGACACCATGGTCGTCAGCTGGACGCAGAAGTCCTGAAGACGCTTTGTTGCGTCAATCAGGGCCGCCGCGCCCGGTTGGGAGGGTGTCGTGTCTGTGTGTGCGTGTGGTGAGGTGTTGTGTTTTTGTTTTTGTGTGTTTTGTGTTTTTCTGGTCATGTCAGCGTATGTGCGTCCTGGGGTTGTGTTTGGGGTGGGTAGGAGGGGCTGTCTGTGTGTTTGTGTAGTGTTTTGTGTCGTGTGTGTGTCTGTGTTTTGTGTTTTTGTGTTTTTAGCTTTGGGGTACTGAGGGCACCCCATATAGCTGGCGGGGTGTGGCCCGGCGCAATTTGCACACCTGGCGGGCGTGTCTTTGGCCTTTTTGCATACGTGCGTGCTGTGGTTTTCGCCACATTTTACGCACTTTGGCTCAGCTGTGCACCGGGTCTGGCCGTGGCCGAACCGCTGGCAAGGTACGCAGTCAACGACTTGTCTAAGGAGGGGGTTGTCGAGTTTCGCGGCCGCGTTCATGCATTTTTGGGGGAGTGTATGTATTTTAAGTCTCGAGGCGGTGGCCGTGCGTAAGGGTATGTTTTGCACAGCCTGGAGTGATTTAATGAGGTATTTTGCCGCGTAACCCCACGCCGCAGAGATGTAGGTTAGCTGCGGTTGAAGTACCACCTTGAATAGCGTTCGATTATCCTTAAACTTATGACTTATAGGGTGTTACTCCCCTTGACACAACTTAGCTCTGGTGGTCCTCGCTCACGCCACTATCTCCGCGTTCCTGGGATAGTTTCAGTACATCTAGATCGGGGAGAACTTTGCGTCTAGCAAAAAGTATAGCAGTACTTTTGTTTGGGTTAATTTTGAATTTCCAGTTCCACTTGTTGCACCAGGTTTCAAGTTGGTTTAAACTATTAAGCGTTCTGTAAGTGTGTGGTAGCGTGTGTTTGCGTTTATGGATTGTAATGTTATGGTCAGGTCGTCGGTGTATATAGGTATGTCTTTGTATTGGGGCTGTGAGATATGTCGGAGTTGTAGATAGTGTAGAGGTGTGGGGATAGGATGAAGCCCTGGAGGGTACCGGCCTCCATGGGACGGGTTGTAAAAAGGGTGTTTTGGATGCGGAATTTTCGGTTGTGGAGGTAGATCTTACAAATTAGTGAGTTTAACAAAGGATATGGGGTATTGGTTGGTGGTTGGTGAGCATTTTCATCAGTAGGCTGTCGTGCCAGACCGTGTCGAAGGCTTTTGAGACATCCAGGAAGGTAGTACCGGTGAACTGCCTCTTGTTGAAGGCTGCCGTGACATGCTCGGTGAAGCGTAGAATTTGGAGTTCGGTGGAATGGTTAGGGCGGAAGGCGAACTGTTCGTCAGGAATGACTAGTAGTTATTCAGAGTGAGTTTTTAAGCGTGAGAGGTAGATAAAAGGGAAGGTATGATCTTTGTTGAGTTTAAGGATGAGGAGGAGGTTTGCTGTTTTGCAGCATGTAGAGAAGTGTCTTAGTCTGTGTCGTTTATTATAGGGGCCTAAGGCCCTTGTATGGTAGTCGTTTTAGTGTAATGGCTGTGTTTTTGGTCTGGTCCGTTTTTTTTTAATATTTGTCTGAATTGGTCTGGNCAACAAATACTAACCATGACACAGCAAATCGTCGATTTGCAAAAAACAATTAAACTTTCGGACGAAAACACCACTAAATTACAGCAAAAACTCGACAAACTCATCAGCAAACAAATGACAGACAATATACCCCAGACAGGCACACACACACACGCCCACACACACACCCCGCACACACACGCACAGAGAAACGCAAAAAACACACAGCGGAATCCTCTAGCGAGGACAAAGCCCCAAGACATAAAAAATCAAACAAAACAAACAAAACACGACCACAAACACCAAACACGCGCCCCCCGACACCTA
>NW_019417610.1:0-4090 GCF_000390285.2 Anoplophora glabripennis
TATTAATTTTAGGTGGCCTGGTTAAAGGTGGATACTCAAACTATCCTTACCATTCATAATCATGTGATCACGAAGAATAATCGCATTGGAATTTTTCACACGGAAAACGATGTTTGGCGATTACATATAAAGGATGTACGAGAATCAGATCATGGGTGGTATATGTGTCAAATAAATACAGACCCTATGAAAAGTCAAAGAGGGTACCTCAGTGTGGTGGGTAAGTCTATTTAGATTTATTTTACTCAAAATAAGTTAAGGAAATTATATTTATACCTACCACAATTAAGTTTTTATAATGTTTTTTTTTTAAAGAACGACTGCATAACCTGCAATTCCCGCTTCTTTTTTAAAATTTATTGCTGTATATTCCACATGAATTGATTTAAATTTGTGAAATGTTAAAGAAAATGATACACACTGCAAAAGTCTGTCGAGACACAAGTTGTACAATAATTATCAAGATATTCATGTGTGCAAAATAGGAACTTTTATATAGAGTATTTCATTTGGCAGTTCGTAAACGTTGCTAAAATTTGTATTTAAATTAAAATATGTTTAATTTTGAACAGATCCTGATAAATTATAATTATAAAATACGTAAATTTTTTTACGAAAAAAATTTAATCCCTAAATGTCTCATTGTTTCGGCATAAAATTTGTATATGCTTTAGCCCAACTTAATAAATAAGAAAGCCTAAAAAACAAATATTCGATACGTCAAAAAATGTCATCAAACTGCCAAATTAATATCTAGGTTTAACTTCGTTGAGCTAACAGATTCCTTGAAGCACAAATCTTGAAAATGAATCCAAAGTTTAATATTTCATTTGTTCCCTAAAACCGCTCATTTGTTAACCAAAAACTGCACCTGTAGACCCATAAAGATACAGAGCCTTCATAAATGTTTACCAACTACGTAACATTTCACGTCTGGTACTGTGGACCAAAAATCCCTAAAACTTAACGTCACTAATATTAATGACTCATTTACAATGAACAATGACAAACCGTTACGCTTTCGGTCGAGATAATGCGATCGGTGATTGGTTGAATAGAATTTCGTGAAAAATTGCACCAATCACCAGCCGGTAGAACATATGTTTTAATGTAATCTTGATTTTGCAGCATCACTACATCATGATTTAAGGTGCCGAAAAAATATCTTCTTTATGATTGGCGGAGTATACAAGTATACACCATGTCCACCTAGTGCCCGTAAGTCCAATATCTAGGTCAATAAAAGATATAACTTTTTTTTTACATAGTTACCTACTTTCCCGAGCTGTACAAAATGAAAATATATTTGCATATACAGGGTGTTCAGTTTTCCTGGGCAGGTACCAACTACGTGAAAAATTAACGGGACTTTGTGTTATGATCCCTATTAAAATATTGACAGTTTTCGAGATAATCGACTTTTCATTTTTTTTCTTATGTTTCGTCACTTCTAGTAGTTGACATAATTATGATTGTATGACAGCTAGAAATTATTTTTTTTCAGGAACTGTAGAGTGAAGATAGCTCTTTCAAAAAATGTATCAAAAGTTGACCTGCGATATACAGGAGGCAAAAAAAATCGTGCCAAACCTGATAATTTAAAATTTGAAAAATCTCGACTTATTCAAATAAAACACCCTGTGTTTTATGATTTCATTAGATGCCTTTCTGTAGACCCTACATTTTTTTAATAGCTTTCCCTATACCTAAGTTGCGTAGTTTTTGCAAAAATCCATTTTTATGTAAAATACCGGATTTGCGCCCGTTCCTTTATCGGGAAAAATATTGAAGGGTATTTATTTTAAGTTAGCTTGCGATTATTTCTTTACAAAATTCTATTCATTCAAATTTTTTAATCTCCAATTTCACTAATAACTTTCCTAACTACGGTAACAGTGCTTGATTTTCAATATGATACGGATGAAACTTCAATATTTTATTTGCCAAGCTTTTGAAAACTCCAAGGTTACTACTAATTTCCTCCTGGCACTAATATTTGGATTTTCAACAGCAGACGCCACAACATTATACTAAATATTATCGTTGTTACTTTCATGTCTCATGGTAGTTTTCTCATAATTTGCATTTGCTGTTCATTAAAACCTTTCCTTCACATTTTCAAAACAGTGGGAATGTCTGTAAATTTGGATTATTTGCTTTGTAAATACGTACTGCTAGCAAACATTTCCCATATTTTGCTAATTCTTAATCACTTGTAGCGATTTTATGCTAAAGTAAAGACTTATTTATTAAACTCAAATATCTAAATTTTTCAGTTATAAATTTTTATTTTAAATAGTGTAGCTAGACAACTAATAAATTTAATAAAAATAAATACCCTTACAATATTTTTCCCGACAAATGAACGGGCGCAAATTCGGTATTTTATATAAAAATGTTTTTTTTTTTTGCAAAAACTACGCAACTTAGGTATAGGGAAAGCTATTAAAAAAATACAGAAAAGCATCTAATGAAATCATAAAATACAGGGTGTTCTATTTGAAAAAGTCGAGATTTTTCAAATTTTAAATTATCAAGTTTGGCACGATTTTTTTTGCCCCCTGTATATCACAGGTCAACTTTTGATACGTTTTTTGAAAGAGCCATCTTCACTCTACAGTTCCTGAAAAAAAATTATTTCTAGCTGTCATACAATCATAATTATGTCAACTACTAGAAGTGACTCTAAAACTATCAATATTTTAATGGGGATCATAACACAAAGACCCGTTAATTTTTCACGTAGAATTCGATAATGCCATAAAAATATAGGTTTCCATTTAAAAAAATTAAGTTGGTACCTGCCCAGGAAAAACTTAGCACCCTGTATATGCAAATATATTTTCATTTTGTGCAGCTCGGGAAAGTAGGCAACTCTGTAGAAAAAAAATTAAGTTATGTCTTTCATTAACCTAGATATTGGACTTACGCGCACTAGGTGGACACGGTGTACTTATAAGAACAAGCTAAATACTGTTATGTAATTTTGCCATTCTGTTATATACCACACCCTCTAACCGAAGTATAGGTTATAATACTGGGCATTCGTATGTAGCAAATATATACAGGGTGTTCGCGTTTTTTGTAGCAGGACTTTCACAACTTGTACTAAGTTCTTTAAAAAATAAGTTCATGTAAGCATATATGTATAGATGCGTCGTTTTCGATTTACAGCTATCAAAAATACAACGTTTTTTGTTATTTAATTTTTTTCCTATCTCGCTTTGTTTAGTCAGAAATAAAACATTTTCATGAATAGGTTCGAGATTTGCTTAATTTATTTATTTACTTGTTACAAAGTGTGCCGTGAATATGTCTGCTTTTGAGTTGCCAAGGATTTTTTGTTGGGACCTTACATCCTGCCCAATAGATTAAGCGGTCAATAATTATTTCTTGAATTTTTAACTACCTAGCATGAAACATGCTAGATGATGCTCATTTTCAACAAAGAATAGACTCGTTTTTTCAATTAGATGGATGCCTTTCCCAGTACTCTTTGGTGGTACGAAACTGGCTGAATACAGAGTATCTACAGAGATGGGATGGGTGGATCGTGGAGGTCCAGTTGGGTGGCCTCCGCGATCGCCTGATCTAACACCTTTGGATTTTTTTGTTTGGGGATTTATTAAGGATGCAGTTTACTCTACGCCTGTTAACTCGCAAGAGGAACTTGTACGACGAATCCGGAACGCTGCTCTCAGAATAACTCCACATCATTTGAGAGACGTTAGGCGGTCTTTGATATGTCGCTATAAGTTGTGTGTAGAACGAAATGGCGGGCATTTCCAACAGCTCCTTTGAAGTCTATTTATACAATAAGTTGTTTTTCCATACCGTGTTGTTTATTTTTTTTATTATCTTACAATAAACTGTGTGAAACAAAAAGTTTTATTTCTGTCTAAACAAAGCGAGATAGGAAAAAAAGTAAATAACAAAAAAGTTGTATTTTTGATAGCTAAATCTGAGAAAAATTTCAAACTTACCAAAAAGCAGTGGCGTACCATATTTTTTTCTATTTTTATCAAGCTGGTATCTTGTTGTGACGCCACTGGAGAAAATAGGACAAATTAAATTATGTGAGAAAATGAGT
>NW_019417610.1:4266-8127 GCF_000390285.2 Anoplophora glabripennis
AAAATTACTATCTGTCAAAACTAATTCTCCACAAACTTGTTTCCAAGGAAACTAAGCGCTTGTTTCCAAAGCATGCTATGTTTAATGTAGAAAATAAATTAAAATGATTTCGTATTCATCACATGCAAGCAATGTTATTTTAGCGTTTTTCTCGAAAACGGTTAGATTTATCGAAACAAATAAAGTATACCTTTTTATGTCAAAAGGTTAGGAGAACAAAAATATTTAGTCAAAAGTCGCATAAAGTGTAGCACAAAAAAGGTGGAACCATTCAAATCAAAATAAAGGCTGGTATGTGGCGCCCTCTACAAAATGCGAAAAAACGGTGGGCAAATTTATAATCCTCATCCCGAAAAACCCCCATATACGAAATTTCGTCAAAATATTATGAGTGTGGCAAAAGGTGTTGCAAAAAAACTCCAAATAAAATTTAACTTTAACACCCTGTAATGGAAAAAATGTTATAGAAAGAGGTAGCATTTATTTTCGGTCTAGAATTATCCCCTGAATTTTTTGCTCATCATTTCCGGACACCCTGTATATACAGGGTGTTTCTTAATAATGTGCTAATATTTAAGGAGGTTATTCTTGGGTCCATTTTAAGAAAGAAACTTCATATGAACATATGTCCTAAAAGTCTTAACCTTTGAACTACAGGGTGCTAAAGTTTTATGAAAAAACTTTTTTTTATGATAACTTTTTGCCAGTGGCGTCTATACAGGTTTTGTATAGAATATTTTTGAAGAAAAATGTCACGCCACGATAATTTTCTTTTACCAATCCAAAATGTATGTAGATTACTGTAATTTCATAATTTCAATGTTTACAAGTTATTATCTTAAATAAATTATTGTTCAAAGTTACATATATATTTTTTTTTTCGTAAATAAGATGCAAATGAATTAATTTTATTTTTTTATGCAAAAACCGTACGTCAATCGAAAAAATTCAAGACACCACATTTGCTCAGAAAGGAATGAGGATTTCAAAAATGATTTTTACTTAAAGAAAAAGCAGTGGCGTAACATATTTTTCTTCAAAAATATTCAATACAAAACCTGTACAGACGCCACTGGCAAAAATAATAAAATTGTTTGTACATCAAAAAATGCATCTTGAAGAACAGAAGTCGTGTACCAAATTTGAAAAAATATGTAGGGTAAGTAATACCAAAGTTATAATAAAAAAATGTTTTTTCATAAAACTTTATCACCCTGTAGTTCAAAAGTTAAGACTTTTAGGACATATGTTCATATGAAGTTTTTTTCTTAAAATGGACCCAAGAATAACCTCCTTAAATATTAGCATGTTATTAAGAAACACCCTGTATATACAGGGTGTCCCTGAAAAGGATGGACAACGCTTGACCACAGGTTCATTGGATGAAAATAAAACTATTTAGCTTAACTTAACCTATATACAAAAGTGCACGCCTACTGAGATATAGCCTTCTAAATATAGAATAGATAACCTAGCTTTTTTCAAATAATTTGAAAACTATTTTTCTTAGAAACTTCAAATTTGATACACTTATTTTTTTATGTAAGGGCAAGGTAAATATAGAATTTGGTGAGAATACATATATAGGATGTTCTCTTTCTAGTGCCTGTGCGCCACTGGCTATCCCGTAACTTTTTTGTGTATGCGCCAATGATGACAGAATTTATATTTTTAAAAATAACCATTAATTTAGAAGATTTTTTTGCTCTTACAAAATTTTGATAACGTTTATGTATTTCGAGTAACTGGCATTTTTTATACATTAAATATAGGCAAAAATTCCGATTTGTAAAAAATAATTTATAACTGCAGCCTCAAAACAGGGAATAATAACGAAAAAACGTCACATTAAAAAAATAACTACACATTTTTAGTATTAGTATTATCAATCAATAAAATAAAAATCAACACTAATTTTTTAAATAAACAGTATCAACTAATAATATACGTCAACATTAACATTTTAAATAAACCTAAATTGATATTTGTAATAACATTAAAATAATATTACAGTAAATGATCAAAGTTACTTCCTTGTTCTTAAACGCAAGCATTAGTTCTTCGAAAATGAAAATGAATTTTATCCAGTAATTGTGCATTACCTCTCATAACACTAATTTCATGTTGTATTCTTTCCAATGGGAAAGAATACAACATGAAATGAAACGAATAATGATTCGTTTTCTGTATTTACTGAAAAGTTATAAACTGTGGTCCGCAGCTCGCCCCAAAGGAAATAATTACATGGGTTTAGGTCCGGGCATCGAGGTGGCCATTTTAAAGGGGCATTATTTCCTATACCTATCCACCTGTTAGTATAGTAACCTGTAATAACTGGTCTTTTAATACTCTATTAACGGAACTTTTTGAAAGCCAACCTCTGCCGCTAAACGACTTTTATTTACTTGAGGAATTTTTTCGACCCTATGAAGGAATAGTAGATTAATTGCATAGAAAGTATTGAAGAAAATCAAAATAATCTCAAAGGGTTGAATCAAAAACTTTCTCATACCGCGAAAACCTGTCTGGATAAACAACAAAAATGCTTTTTTTTACTCGCTTAAGATGTTCTTACCTACTTTTTAAGGAAACATTTTAATATTAAGGTATATTCAGTTAATTTCTTTAATTTTGTCTTGTCTTTTGTCGGTTACATTTTTTACATCCAATTGTGACTCAATCTGTATACAAGGTTTTTCTAAATTGAAATAGGAGGTAGGTAATATTAAAAATATTTTAAACAAAATGTTTTTATTCTAAATCGGTTATTGAAAACGGTATATGGTGATAAAAGGGTGTACCAAGACATATTTTACTTAAAATAACTCTAAAACTAAAATGGCTGGTACATTCAAAATGAAACTTGGTAATTAGTCCAGTCGTTCGAGTTTCAGCCTGTGTCGAACCTTGATAATCCGGAAATAACTACACAGGCCTACTTTAAATTAGTACAATAACATGTTAATTTACTGACAAAATATTTTATCAGGAAAAAAGTTATTAACAATTTAATTGTGAAAATTCGCTTTTTTAGTAGTTTTCTTTAAATAACTTAGCGGGATGACTTTGTACGAAAAAATGCTTAAGACATGATTTGTTCGTAATAAAAATAGCTACAAAAATGCGGTGGTCCGATTACGAAATTTGCCATGAGATTGAAAAAACGGTATGAAAACTCAATTTTTCAATGTTGCTGTAAAAATTTTAATTATAAACAAAGTGATAAAATGTTCGAAAACTACACAGGTCAACATTTGATCTAAGCGGGAATACCGTAATCGGTATAGGCTACTAGGGCTTTTTGGGGTCGCTGATTACGATGAGAGAGTCAGTTAACCTCCATCACGTCAGGTTCAAGGTCATTTGAAGGTCAAATGCAGAAAAAGCCATGAAAAAATCTGAAAAAAATCATCGATATGTTTTTGAGGTCGGACAATCCGAATCTGAGGTCAGCTAAGCTCCACAAGGTCAAGGTCAAGGTCATTTGAAGGTCAAATGCAGAAAAAGCCATGGAAAAGTCTGAAAAAAATCATGGATACGTTTTTGAGGTCGAGGAATCCGAATCTGAGGTCAGCTAAGGTCAAGGTCAAGGTTATTTAGAGGTGAAATGCAGAAAAAGACATGATAAAATGTGAAAAAATCATACTTATGTTTTTGGGGTCAGGAAATCTGAATCTGAGGTCTTTGAAGTTCCAAAAGGTCAAGGTTAAGGGATGAAGTAATTTTTGAAAAAATCTGAAAAAATGATGCTGGATTAAGATGAATCCAGCTACCGATAACTTTAATCAATCGGTGCATCCCTCTTCCATTAGGTGATTCCTTTCATCCTATTTGCCATAGATTCATGGTCTGGGTCTTTTC
>NW_019417610.1:11725-18026 GCF_000390285.2 Anoplophora glabripennis
CCACTACCACTATCACTATCACTATCACTATCACTATCACTATCACTACCACTACCACTACCACTACCACTACCACTACCATTACTACTACTACTACTACTAGTATTATTACTATTATTACTATTATTAATTATTGTTATTAATTATTATTATTATTATTGTCATTGGTAGTGTTACTGTTACTGTTATTATTATATATTCGATTCGTTTAAATATTTATTTTCATTAAAAAAATATATATTTACTTTGTTAAAAACGTGTTTTTATTTACATTGAATACCAAAGTGTCATTATTTATTAATAACTAAGACCTAAATTAATTGAAAAATATTAGCTGTTTATGCACCAAGCACCATTACATTTATTATTTTTAATGTTAGTTTTATAGTTAGAGAGATAACAGATGATGAATGAATTTAGATGTTGAGATGTTTGGTCTACATACTGTTACACAATTATTATTACAAAGTGGTATAAGGTATAATATAAACAACATTGCTTCTTTTTTAAGAAAATTCTCTTTATCTTTTACGTATATGGTGTATAAATAAATGTTATGTTTTTATTTGCAATTTAGGTAGGTATATAATTGATTCATTTTCGAAAACATTATTTATTTTATCTGAAAGTATTTGTATATACCTGTAAATATATCATTATTTCATCATCATTATGATTAAAATATGAAATATAAAGAAGGGACCATTGCGTTTAAAAACCATGTTTGATGCGGCCTTCCGAAACACCCCGTGTATTTCATAACATTTTAAAAATGTCCCCCTTAAGGCGCCTCTCAATGCCTCAAAAAAATATTTTCTATCCGCATGGCATAAGAGTAATATAATCACTATTGGCCTGCCCTGTATGTATTCAATTTACGACAATATTTATAAATGAATATCCCGAGTAAAGGAAAAAGAAATTAAATATGCAGGTATGTGAATGTTGTGAATAATGGTTAAAAGAGTAAATGGTTTTTAACATTTAATTTTTTTTAAATTCCTCATTTAACTAACCATGAAAATGTTACATTACAAATCATTAAAATAATAATTTTAAAAATATCAAATGCAACTGGTATCAGACTAATAATTATTAATTACCCTATTGTACTATCAGAGTTTTTGGTGTCACGGTGTAGTATATCTCCACACTCCACTCCCAGACCGAAACATTCCGTAATTATTTGTGGTGGGGTGCGATAGAATGAGAGCGGCCAAACTGATGGGGACTTTAAGTTGCCCATCATTGTACATTATCTAGTAGGTTGCTGACAATATTTCTAAATAACCATCAAATTTCGAGTCAATATCTTTAAAACTATTTAAAATAATTAATAAAAATAGATACAAAATTAAAGTTTAAACACTGTATCTCGAAAACGAAGGATATTTCGACCTACGTTTATATGAATTTTTTTTCACAAAATAACTGGCAACCACCCATAAAATATTTCGCACTGATTTACAAACAGCGTGTAATGAGGAATAAATGGCAGGAATCGACAGTGACTCCAGCGACCATGAGTTTGAGGGCGATGAATCAGAAAATGAAATAGATAATAGATTCTTCCACACATAACGTTTATTATAAATAAATATTTGAAAAAAGTTGTATATTTTTATATAATTACTAGTAAAACTTAAAAAATTAAAAAATAATACATCTCATACCGCACAAGCTGATATTTGGTAATACAATAGCTAACTTAGTAAGTTAAATGAAAAAAATGCTCAGCTTTATATTTAGTGAAGGAAAAGTACTCAGCTTATAAAGTCAAAGATGTACGCACTCGCGCGCATGACGATGTGCTGCACCTTCAACTCGTCAGCTGAGCACTTATGCAGCGCAAAAACTTCAGCAGACAATTTTTTTCGTATAACTGATTAAGATGACTGTTACTTTACCAAATTTCAGCTTTTGCGGTATCAGTTTACCTAGCGCATATTTTTGACTTATTTAGATGAAAAGCTGAGGCATAACCCCCTACTCTGAAGTCAGCTGATTGCGTTTTTTCGTTTGTTTATAACATAATCAACATGTCGACAAAATCTCAGCTTTTGCAGTATTAGTTTTTTCTAATGACTATTTTTCGTGTTTGGGAGGCTGCCGCAACTATACCCCCCGGAAGTGCGCGAGCTGGAGGTCGATTCTCTTACTAGTGACACCAAATGAAGCGTAGGAAAACTTTTCAGCTTTTGCTCTTTTGGTCATCAAAAAGGGCCGCTGGCTTCCGGGCTATTAGATTTGGATAATAATTTTAATTAGAATTTGAAAATTATTTCGTTGTTCTTCCAATCAAGCGACTAAATTAAGGAAACACTTAAATTCTTTGCAGCACACGATTAACGACATGGTCGATAAGTAATTAAATATTAATATAACACTGTCTTTTATAGTGCCTCCAGATATTCTTGATTATCCAACAAGCACTGATATGGTTGTGGATGAAGGAGCAAATGTTACCCTTCAGTGTATTGCAAGGGGATTACCAGATCCGAAAGTAATTTGGAAAAGGGAAGATGGGGAAAAGATAGATTTGCAAAATAATTCACAAGGTACTGTATATATTTACATTTAATATATATATATATATATGGCAATTCAGTCATAATGTCATTAATTTTAAGAGGATAAAAATGAGTATAATACGATGGCGTGATTAAAAAAAAAATTAAATGCATATTTAATCTGAAAAAAAATTTTCAAACAATTATTTAACCCCCTTTTGAGGCTGTTACCGACCGGCAGGCGGTTATTCACAGTATTGCGCACGGCTACAATATGAACAAGGCGCCCTAGATGCAACGTTGCCACATTTATATATTTTCGCTCATATAAAGACAATAAATAAACGATTTGCTCACGTCGGCCAATAATAATTTAAAATACTATAAATTATTTTTTATAATCATATTAAATTTTTATTGATACCCAGCAAGAACCTCGAAGAGGTCTGAGCATCCCTTGCCAAAAATCAGTTTTTATTAACATCATAGTGTTAATTTTTTAATTTGCTGAAAGCTAAACCGACGAGTAGTGTGCGGGTTTTCATCTGACCAAATGTGACTATTATGGCTGCAAAGAAATTAGCTCTGTTACACTTTAAATAAAATTTAATATTGTAGTTACAAAACTCCAAGAGTTCAAATAATTTAAATTTAATTTCATAACCATTTCAATTTCATTACAGAAATAATGACATTAAAAAATCAACACTCACTAGATAAATTATAAAAAGAAGATTATGTGTATATAGTATTTAAATATTGACTGTAAGTAATAGAGGAGAGACTTGTATATTCTATAAAAAAAAAACAATTAGACGGAGACAAATAAACAACTCGGTACGTGTTCCCGACCTAGACTAACCTGCTCAGGTCACTTACCTTCTAACCCACTTTTGACTTGCACGTGCACTATATGACCGTTGTAGGATCGTATTCGATGCAAAGTAGAGCAAAAAGTTGTCGGTCTTTTATCAAAGGAAAATCGTGTCATCACTTTTAGGAGGCGTAAGATGAACCATTTCAAATTTAAAATGAAATTGAACGTAAAATCTGAAATACCGCTGCATACGCACTGTGTTCTGATAGTAGCTGTAGTCGCCCAATTGCATCGAGTGCACGAAGTGGTCGGTTATACGTCAAATACTATCCTGGCGAGCTTGGTCGTAAATTAGAGAGCGTCTCCAAAAAACAAGTAAACAACAGTGCCGTACAAAGGTAAAATGTAGTACATATTTATAAACATTTTTGTCTCGATACATGATAAATAGATATTTTACCTTCAATATTGTGATAACAATTGTTATTTATTCATTAATGTTGATGCTAAAACAACAAATGAATAATGGAGATGATTGATTTCGAATGTACGGTTATTACAATTTATCATTTTTAATATTATTAACATGTTCACGTTTTATAATTTATTATGTTAAATAATACACAGTTTCAGTATTATGTTCAATTTATTATTCAAATGCAGTTGCGTATAACCAATACATAATAAATGTAAACTTTAGTGTAAATGTAAACTTTGGTGTAACCTACGTAGGTACTTATTGTTTTTGAAGAAGTAATATGTTTTTTACCTGTTTAAAATGCCAGCACGAGTAAAACAGCATGCATCCGTCCAGAGTACTTTGTTAATAAAGTTAGGTTTTGCTGCACTTCGATTTAGGAACCAATTGCAAAATTCAAGACGATTGGGGAAATCAGCTGGTTCTAAAACTTGAACTTTTTGAAAATGCTACGGGTTGAGTGAATTTTCGCGCAATATACGCCAAACTTTGGTATGTGATATCTCCAATCACCTTGAAATTGTTCTTGTGGAAATAGTAGGCTGCTCCTCGACTACATTTAAAACAGCCTCTATCACATTTAAGTCATTTTGTCGATGTCCTGCACGATCTCTCCGCGGTATGATAGACCCCGTGTCACGAAGACGCTGGACGGCTTGCGCAATTGTCCGCGGGCTTGGGAAGTTCTGTCTATCAGGGAAACGTCTCCGATATTCAATTACAGCGGCATTTGCGTTCTGTATACACTCTCCGTATAAAATCACCATGTCCATATATTCGGCATTCGTATACAAAGCCATCGCGACCGACACTTTAAACAATCCGAAATAAACTAAGAGTTTCGTGTGTCTTTCCAATCCACATCCCCTCTCCATGTGTATGGTGCGATCTTCACCAATTTTCGGAAAAAAATGCGGGAGATGTGGTGGGTGGTAGATTTGAATACACGCTTTAAATTGTTAATGGTTTTATAACCGTGTGTAGTGTATTTTGTATATTCGGGTATTTAGTGTGCCGACTTTTTTTATTTGATAAAATACGGTGTGCCTACAAACAGGTAACTACCTCTGCTTTATTTATTTTCTTTTAACGAAAGTCGACTTCGAGATGTCAGGTTTGTTAAAACATTTTGCACTAAGTTAATACAATTGTTAAAATTATTTATAATAAAATGCAGCATGCTCCTTTATTTACTTACATTTTATTGGTTTCGTACCTACATATGTATAGGTATACTAAAGCGGATTAAGTGGATACGTTTAACGCGAAACCCAAAGTAAATGTGAACCACAGATTATGATGTGAACTTGGCAACGCTGTTCGGTTCAGACTAGTTCGTGATATTACGTTACAAAATTTTACGAGCATCCGGGCATCTGACCGGACCGCCCTCTTAGTGGAAGTTATGGGTTGATTTCCTTCATTTTTAAAAGTCGAGTAAAATTTTTTTTTACGATTTTCTGTCCTTACTAGGCCTTCCGAATACGTGATTATATATATACAGGGTGTTGCATCACGAGAGGGACATGGCTTAATGGGAGATAGAGGACATCTAGGGTAACTAGGATAGCCTATAGAAATAGCTCCTTAGCCATTCTTTATTGAGATACAGGGTGATTTATAATTTTTGGTCAAAACTGCTTTATTTCATAACTTTGGTAAAGAATGGAATAATGGGTTCATATTTGGTAGGGTTAATGCACTCACGATACTTCATGTATGCATGTATGACAGCAAAAAAATCCAAAGCCGGACTGCAAAAATTGTTAATTTTTTGTGTAAGTCTAGAAAACAACGAGTAAGAAAATGTATCGAAGTTGAGGCCACTTTGAAAATTTGCTATAAAATTAATTTGCCATTGTAAAGTACATTTAGACACCTATTATTTTATTTGTGTTTTATTATTATATGTTTTCCGTATTTTATTAAATAGTCTTTGTTCCTATTTGTTTTTTTATTTCAATTTTTTTAGAAATCCTATTGTGCAAAACCGTACTTATCTTATCAACTTCAACGTCACCTGTTACATAGGTGTTGTATAATAATGAAAAAGTAATATTGACGGTTGGTAAAAGAAAGCGCAAAAACTAACGCTTAGGTAGGAAATTCTCGAAGGAAGTCTAAATGGTTGAAGATAGGCAGTTGAAGTGAGAACAGTGTGCAGATAGGTAACAAGACGATCGGCGGACAGTGTGTCAAAGTAGTGAAAAGTTAATTGTTTAAAGTGTTATTAGTTAGCAGGTAATATTCTTTAAGTCGACATTCTCGCCATATTCGTGTCGCCACGGTAGCGCAGTCGGTCGAGAGTGCGGTGGCAAGCATTTCTCGGCTTGGCTTCCTACTCTGGACCGGGTTCGATCCCCGGTGTCGGCACTAGCAATGTCGATGGATAATGGGTGTTTGTCCGCGTTTTTTCAAGTGTAGCCTCCTTCCGCACAAGCCTTTGGCTTTTGGATTTGGGGGTTGTCTCATTTCTGTGGTGTGTTTTATGTTTTT
>NW_019417610.1:25379-33240 GCF_000390285.2 Anoplophora glabripennis
AAAAAAATACATACAGAGTGTTGTTTTCTAGACTTGCACAAAAAATTTACAATTTTTGCAGTCCGGACCTGGATTTTTTTGCTGTCATACATGCATACATGAAGTATCGTGAGTGCATTAACCCTACCAAATATGAACCCATTATTCCATTCCCTACCAAAGTTATCACATAAAGCAGTTTTGACCAAAAATCATAAATCACCCTGTATCTCAATAAAGAATGGCCAAGGATTTATTTCTATAGGCGATCCTAGTTACCCTAGATGTCCTCTATCTCCCATTACGCTATGTCCCTCTCGTGATACAACACCCTGTATATACAGGCTGTCTACTATAAGAGGGCCACTCCTATAAATCTCGCTTAATACACGATGCACGTCAAAAATCTTTATATGTTTTTTGTTACATTTTTTAAGGCCTTGATGCTTGTAAAAACAAATTTGAGATCCATGGCCAACTTTATGAGAAATCATAAAAAACCGGAAAAGCACTGAAAGTTTAGGGTCGTCTAACTTTTTTATTTTAAGAAATAGAGAAAACTTATTTTAATAAAATTTCATGGCAAAATTGATATATTTCACCTGGTGTACACAAGTATCGTATGTAATTTGCTGAGCCCTCTACGCGGACAAAAAAAAATTGTCATCGAAGCAGGCTGCGTGGATACAAAAAATTGCTTGTTTTTTCCTCTTTCATGCGATGTACTACATGTTGCAAAACGTCTGAATCTGGTTCGAACTGAGGCAGTACAGTATTGGGGGTCATGAAGGGTTGCAAAAAATGTAAAAAAAATTGTAAGATTGTATTTAAAAAAATTAAGTTGAAGATGGTCCTGGAGAAACGAAACGATACATACAAAAATTGATTATGCCATTCGATAGAGGGCAAAAAGTGGCCTTGAGAAAGTGTTGTTCCTTTTTCAATATCACCTCAAACAATGCTGAAATGAAACGAAAGCGGATTTCCAAAATTTCGGTTTTTTAAAATATTTCGAAAACTAATCATGTTACCCTTGATTTTTTAGAGACATAATGTTGGTCCCCTGATTACGCCACTTTGCCCCCATTTAAGCTTCTTCGCAGCTCTTACCGTTTCCAAGATCCCTGTAGTGAGAAGCGAATTTGTAACAGCCTGTATATTCATCACCTTTCTTTTTCATATATTTTAGCAATGCTGCATTTATTAAAATTATTTTTTGTTTATTGAATATTATAAATTTCTAAACTTTACTTAAATAATATATAATTTTGAATTTGCGAATATATAAGTTTGACATTTTACTCTTTATTTTTTATATGTCGAGATATATGAAATATGAGGCGCTGACGGAGTCGGCGCACAGTGGAATGCCCGAGCGGCGAGCGCGGCGCGCAAGTCAAAATGTATATTGTTAATAGGTAAAATAATACACATTGCAATGTAATTACCCCAAATAACTCCTCAGTATTTTGTTAAGGGATGTTTACAGATTACTTTTAAACTTTAGTAACATCAAAAATTTGATTTTTTGATATTGTTTTTGAGTCTTGTCCGGGGCAAAACAAGTAATTTTTGCAATTTGTTTTAAAAAAAATTGTTTAAACAAATTGTGACCAGGTTACCGGCAGGTAACATTTTGATCCTCATTTAGGAACATCTCACGGAGGTGATTATGCAAAAAAATCAAATCCACTAATTTTTTCATACGAAGCCGCCGATTTCGCCTTGTCTATGAAGTAAGGTCCTATGATTTTGGTATCAAGAATTCTAACCCAAACGTTTACTGAAAACTTTTGTTGAAGGCCAGTTTCTTCGTGTCAATGTAAATTACCATCAGTCCATTTGAAGTAAATCTTAAAAAATCCATTACAAAAATTAGGTACATCTGACCAGAAAATTNTTGATTAACTTTCCAAAAGTTACACAATTGTTAATAATATCTTTTAACGAGCTAATGAAGCTACGAAGCGATCCCTTCAACGGTTGAGATTTAAAAGAAAGAACTGAAGTATGGAATATGAAATTTTAAGACAATGGTCACGTGACTTAGATTTATTTATTCGTTTTGATACATAGTAAATTGAATCGTTTCACTATACCCTGGTCATCTATATGAAACTGTTATGTTATGTTATAAACAAAGTAATATAAAAAGTTATGAATATACACATTAATAATAGTAATTGATAATTAATTTTGAAATGAATTGAGTATATTGCTGTAACGTACTTTGCTCGGTTGCCAAATTTTTGTAACACCCTTTATATACTTTACTTGGTTTTGATTTTGCGGTGGTGACGGTTCGGTTCAGACGTTACTTGTGGCTGCCCCCGGTATACTACTACCAACTCTAAACGAAATCTTAATTCACAATTGCGAATTTTAATTTACTAGCTTTATTGACGTCACTGACGTCCCTATTTGGACGCCTACTTTATGACGACCCTTGACTACTNTTAATAAAATTTCATGGCAAAATTGATATATTTCACCTGGTGTACACAAGTATCGTATGTAATTTGCTGAGCCCTCTACGCGGACAAAAAAAATTGTCATCGAAGCAGGCTGCGTGGATACAAAAAATTGCTTGTTTTTTCCTCTTTTATGCGATGTACTACATGTTGCAAAACCTCTGAATCTGGTTCGAACTGAGGCAGTACAGTATTGGGGGTCATGAAGGCTTGCAAAAAATGTAAAAAAATTTGTAAGATTGTATTTAAAAAAATTAAGTTGAAGATGGTCCTGGAGAAACGAAACGATACATACAAAAATTGATTATGCCATTCGATAGAGGGCAAAAAGTGGCCTTGAGAAAGTGTTGTTCCTTTTTCAATATCACCTCAAACAATGCTGAAATGAAACGAAAGCGGATTTCCAAAATTTCGGTTTTTTAAATATTTCGAAAACTAATCATGTTACCCTTGATTTTTTAGAGGCATAATGTTGGTCCCCTGATTACGCCACTTTGCCCCCATTTAAGCTTCTTCGCAGCTCTTACCGTTTCCAATATCCCTGTAGTGAGAAGCGAATTTGTAACAGCCTGTATATTCATCACCTTAGTTTTTCATATATTTTAGCAATGCTGCATTTATTAAAATTATTTTTTGTTTATTGAATATTATAAATTTCTAAACTTTACTTAAATAATATATAATTTTGAATTTGCGAATATATAAGTTGGACATTTTACTCTTTATTTTTTATATGTCGAGATATATGAAATATGAGGCGCTGACGGAGTCGGCGCACAGTGGAGTGCCCGAGCGGCGAGCGCGGCGCGCAAGTCAAAATGTATATTGTTAATAGGTAAAATAATACACATTGCAATGTAATTACCCCAAATAAATCCTCAGTATTTTGTTAAGGGATGTTTACAGATTACTTTTAAACTTTAGTAACATCAAAAATTTGATTTTTTGTTATTGTTTTTGAGTCTTGTCCGGGGCAAAACAAGTAATTTTTGCAATTTGTTTTAAAAAAAATAGTTTAAACAAATTGTGACCAGGTTACCGGCAGGTAACATTTTGATCCTCATTTAGGGACATCTCACGGAGGTGATTATGCAAAAAAATCAAATCCACTAATTTTTTCATACGAAGCCGCCGATTTCGCCTTGTCTATGAAGTAAGGTCCTATGATTTTGGTATCAAGAATTCTAACCCAAACGTTTACTGAAAACTTTTGTTGAAGGCCAGTTTCTTCGTGTCAATGTAAATTACCATTAGTCCATTTGAAGTAAATCTTAAAAAATCCATTACAAAAATTAGGCACATCTGACCAGAAAATTCTTCTGCATATAAAAGGATTTTCCCTCTTTCTTTCTTGTCACCACGTACAGAACCCTAATCTCCTCGATATATCTTCCTCCCTCAAGCTCAAGAGGTGCCCTTTTTTCACCTTATAATATTTGAAGCCATTTTTTCGTAATATCCTTCTTGCACTATCCCTTCTCTAAATTGTAGTTCACTTCAATTTCTCACTGTTTTGCTAATTTTTCCTATTTACATGATTTAAAATATTCTGTTAGCAACAGCTGATTTTATTAGCGAAGGTTTTCTTTTCGAATTTAAATTGCATTGATAGTACAATACAAACATATTACACTTCTCAATATGTGGAAATATGATTCTTATTCAAAATTTTAGTTTTTCAAATCACAGTTACCTGTAACAATTTTCAAACCAACTGCTACGTGCTTGCTAAGCACGCAACAAGCAAAAAAGGGGGACGGGCCAGGTGATACAATAACCTCCTGTATATCAATCGGGATCTGCGCCAGGGACTTAGCCGACAGCTCATTCGGAGATTGAGGGTGGAACCCCCGTCCTGGTCCCTGGTCGTGCACCACCGAGGTTATGGTATCTCCTATACAGGAAACAAACAAGACACATAGACAATAGTAAAAATTAATTTAATAGACACGCGGCGAGTTATATGTATCCTTAAAGGATAATATCAAGAAAGGAAAGAAATTAATAATATAAGTAATTGTTTTACACTATATGTATAGTGGTTACAGGAGATTGTGGCATAGTGCCATTTGTAGCGGACAAAGGGGGCACAATATCTATACAGTGTATTTTTTTTTGCTCAATCCTTCCGGCATATATACATACATATATATACAGGGTGTGCCATTTAACACTCCCGCTTATTATTATTTATTTTAATTTCGGAAATTGGGATTGTTAGATCCCTCGAATAGCTTCAAATTGTAGTTAGAATTGTCAGTTCAAATCTTTCTGTATAGATGGCGTGGCGATACTAACAATTATTTTGTTCCCTCGTACGTGGAAATGCAGTCCATCTGAAAGATCGTTAAATTTTAAGTAATTATTGTAATATAAAGTTTTTCCCTATATTTACTTCAACGACTTCAATATGCAATGTATGATATAACAGGAAAATATTTTATTTTATCTAAATCACACCGAGACAAAATATTCTTTTAAAATATTGTTATAATGACTTTATTCACACCACATACTAACTAACAAACAGTAAATTATAAAAAAACAAATGATCAACTACAGAAAAAAAATTGTACAATGGTAAATCGTATAATTAGTAAATCTTATAAGGGGGGGTAGAGATCAAATGTTATTAAAAAATGCAGTCATAGGTAGCTCATGTTATTTGTTTAAAACAAAACAATAACAGATGACACATATTAGTTTTCCAATAATTACAGATAACATTTAGATTTAGAAAATATTTAGATAAAATAATGTTTTCCTGTTATATCATACATTGCATATTGAAGTCGACATATCTCGAAAACAAGTAAATATAGGGAAAAACTTTATATTACAAAAATTATTTAAAATTTAACGATCTTTCCGATGGACTGCATTTCCACGTCCCAGGGAACAAACAATTTTTTAGTATCGCTACGCCATCTATACAGAAAGGATTTGAACTGACAATTCTAACTACAATTTGAAGCTATTCGAGGGACCTAACAACCCCAATTTCCGGAAATAAAATAAATTTCTTCATTTCGGAGATATTGGCAGTGGGAGTGTTAAATGGCACACCCTATATATATATACAGGGTGGTCCGTAAGTAATGGTCCATAGAGACATACTAGATTTTTTACTTCAAAATATTACGATTGGAGCCAACATGCCTTAATAAAATGTTGATAACAAAAAATATANACGGTTGTTTTATTGCCACAATCCCCCCTTAACTGACCAGGAGTCTTGGTGGGATTATGCGCGCGGCACTCGTCAGAGTGGGGCAAACGGACGGTTCAACTCGACTCGCGGACAATAATTGCTCTCGCCAATTAAGTTAATTAACAAAAATAAATGGCGAAACTCTTACACAAAACATAACATAAGTACTGGTTCATTACATCGCAATTGATAAAATAATTAATAAGTAATTGTAAAGACATAATTTAATTATTTGTAAATGTTTATATGCTAATATTTTTGAAAACTGTAACAAACTGTAATATCTGAAATATCATATGTAAACAGTATGTTGTAAAATATTTAAATATGTTGATGTTCGTTAATGCTATTAATAATAATATTAATAAAATTATCAAAAAATTATGTTTCTATAACATAAGTTGGAAGTTAATGAAGTTACGTTAAACACGAACTGCACTTCCTTGCCGACTTTAAAGGCAGTTTTTTCAAAAACAGTGCCTCTCAGCGATATTCAATAATATACCTTTTATGCTGAAAAATTATTGAAAATTTGAAAAGTGTTATTTATATCCGCTTTACGCAGTGGCGTAACATTTATTTTTTTAGAAAAGAATCTCGAAAATATAGTTTACACGGCACTGGTTTTTTGTATTGACGTGAAATCACAGCAATGATATAGGACCCTATAAAACTCTTCATATCAAATTAGAAAAAAAAACTCCTTAACGTATCTTCAAGATATGCCTGAAAATCGTTCTTATTTTTTCAATTTCAACAGCCTGTATCTCGAAAACGAAGCGTTTGTGAGCAACATTGTATATGATTTTTCCCCATTAATTTTCGTCAGAATCTATACTGCGGTTTATCAAAAAGATCTATCTATTCAATGAAAATAGTGTCAACTTTCTCGCACTTCCGGTTATACGGGAAGTCATCATCAGCTCTGTTATTTCACACTATGTATATTTATGCATTTTTTAATTTTACGGCAAATTCTAGACTATTTTCATATAAGGTACTATAGGCCAAAATGTGACAGATTTCATGTTATTATGGATTTTCGAAAAAAATGGGGGATGTAAGTCATTTTTGAAAATGAATAACCCCGACATTTGGCTTTATTGATTAATGAAATTTAGCATGGATAATTTAATTCATACAAGGGATCATCTTCTGTTTTATTGAGAAACTTTTTTGCCTCTTTTGATTTTTTCGTATCTGGGACCGTTATCGAGACAAAAAAAATAAATAACGATTTTATGTAATTCGATAAATGAAATTTAAATTCTTAAAATGGTCCAGTAGGCTCTGGCTCTGGCAAAAAAGTTTCTCAACAAAACATAAAATTCAATTTTGATTTTAGAACCTACCAGCGGCGCACCGAACAAAAGTTCAGGGGAAGAAAAGGGGGCATGAATCCCGAAAAAATATCGCTGTAGAATATCACGACCATTTGGCATGTCCAATGATGTAAGCCCTACAGCTTAACCTATATTCCAAATTTCAGCTAAATATCTCAAAAACTGTGGGAGCTATAGAGAAAAAACAACTTTTAGTCATGAAATAAGCCAAAGAATTACCCCCTTCCTTATGTACATGATATTTAGGAACACCCTGTATATGGTGTACCATATGAAATATTTGAGTAAATTCAACTTTAACGTCACACGTTCTTAAACACTCAACACTGAGTTTTTGCAAATTTGACATAAACTGGTTGAATTCCATTGCTTTTAAATTATCCATGCCAAATTTCAATAATACATAAAGCTAAATGTCGGAGTTATTCAATTTTCAAAAATCACTTGCATCCCTCAAGTTTTTTCGAAAATTGATAACTTGAAAACTGTCACATTTTGGCCTATATGAAATTAGTCTAGATTTTATTGTAGATTATTATAAAATGCAAAATCTACAGTGTTCCATTTGAAAAAACAGAGTTGATGATGACGGTATAACGGGAAGTGCGAGAAAGTTGACAGTATTTTCATTGAATAGCTCTTTTTGATAAACCTATGTATACAAATTTTCAGATTTCAATTTTGACTACTTTTCGAGATCAAAAAAATTCATGTGTAGATATTACATAAAATGAGGTGCGAGTCCTAAATTCAAACAAAGGTTACGACTGGTCCTGCATTAAGTGTAGGGAATTCGAAAATGAATTAAAGGATCTCAAGGCACTAATTATTAAACTGCAAGATGACATTTCGTCATT
>NW_019417610.1:34141-36189 GCF_000390285.2 Anoplophora glabripennis
GGGTTTTTGGGGTCGCTTAACACGAATATCACGACGGCAACGGTCTCCGAGGTACCTAGTGCCCCAGGGTGGCCGGTTTCCACGTCGTCTCCTGGAGTTTTGTGGAAATTCGTTATAAACTTAGCCGAAATTCGTTACCTGGGGTTTTTGGGGTCGCTTAACACGAATATCATGACGGCAACGGTCTCCGAGGTACCTAGTGCCCCAGGGTGGCCGGTTTCCACGTCGTCTCCTGGAGTTTTGTGGAAATTCGTTATAAACTTAGCCGAAACTCGTTACCCCGGGGTTTTTGAGGTAATTTAACTACTAGAAGAAATTCCTTTGAACATTAGAGCTCACATGTGGTATTTATATGATGGTGCTCCTGCTCATTATCCTCTAATAGTAAGAAATCATTTAAATAACATATTTCGTCATCGATGGATAGGAAGAGGAAGTGAACACCCATGGCCTTAACGTATTTCGGATCTAAATCCGCTTGATTTTTTTCTGAGGTTATATTAAAGCCATGGTTTATAGTGCTGCCTCTATCAACAATAGAGAATAGTTGCAGCTGCATTTCGATAATAATCTTAAACGTAATTAATGTTTTTCTTAGTTCTTGAAACATTTTATGAATTAATTGTTTATGTTACACAAAAAATGTTGTTTATAATTTTTAGCTTAGTTTTGACTTAGAAGTCAATAAATGTTATAGCTGGAAAGGCAGCACTCTTAATCTCAGGGTTGCATTTGTCTTAAGTTAGAGCGCACAAGGTTACCTGTGAAAAGGAAGTTGTTTATTAATAAACTGTGTTTGCCTATCGTTCACTGCAGGGACTGATGATAAAAGAAAATTATTGGTTAACTCTGTATATCATTTACTAATCATGTAGTCACAAATTTATGTCACAAATATCGTTAGTTATATCCCCCAAAGTGCAATTGCAAATTGTGTAAAGTTAGGTAATTTATAAATCTATTGTAATTTTTATTTATAACTAATATCAAATTAAACTATATGTACTACAATACAGATATCAAATAAACAGTGGAGGATATAGAGGCGAGGTACTTATCTTCAATCAAGGTGATAAAACTATGTACATATATATTCCTACGACGAGGGGTGGTTATGGTTTCCTTGCTAGCTCTTTAGGGAACCGAGGTGGTGTCTGTGGTGGGTAGTCCTCCTAAGGTCAACAAGTGTCTTGTCTCAGAATAGCTGTTAACTAAGCGAGGTTATGTCTCTCTCTATTCCACTAACAGAATCACGGAGCGTGGTGATAGTAGAACGTTCTCAGGAGGGTGGGAAGGCAGGATGTTCAATCGTATAACTGTCAACTAGTGATGGGCAAAACGATTCATTTTGATGTTTCTAATCAAATGACTCATTTCAAAGTTGAGAGTCGAAACTGGGAGCCGACTCTTCCGACTCCCAACTCCCATGGTAGATATCGAATCGCTAAGTTCGTAATTCGCATAATCACGGTGGACCGTCTCGGAACGGACGGAAATAGCGGAATCTGGGCCGATTGACGAATTTTGTCGATCTTGAGCTTGACCGATAATTCGATTACATATTTGTTTACTGAAACGACTAAAATTGAAATTAGTTCTTCCACTGCAGTCAAGGGTTATGTACTTAGTTCTTTCACTGAAATTTGTTGTCATACAAAAATGCGAATGAATGCGACGATAAAGCATATATTCTCTTCAAACGTTTACAAATACAAACGCAAACCGTTTGCTACCGTTTTTCCCTGTAGATTGTGGCCATTGTTGCCCACACTCTTTACTCCCTATCAGTATCAAACGACTTGCAAATCACTAAATATCAGTGATCACAGGCACAGCTACACGCCGATCCAAATCGCAAAACGAATCTGACTCACATCTGACTCTCGGCCCTGGTGGTTCAGCTGTACACTATAACGGATTCGACACTCCACACGGAAGTCGGTGAATCATCGGAGTCGACTCTTACATATTTTGGGAGTCGACTCAGATGATCTAAGCCAAGAGTCGACTCTCTGATTCGAAACATACACTCACTAGCCAACACTAAT
>NW_019417610.1:38015-50262 GCF_000390285.2 Anoplophora glabripennis
CCACTTGACCCCCATTCCCATTTGAAAAAATTTAGGGGATAGCACCCCCACTTAGAGGGTTGAAGATTTTGGTATGCTTTTTGAGCCAAAAGTTGTCCCCCTCAGAAACAAATTTGACCTGTTTTTGGATTTTGCCGAAAAGTTCTTTACTACCCTGTAATGCCTTGCGGTACGTTTTCGATGGGCTACCTTGTATATAAGTAAATGTAAGAAGTAATATAAAACCATATAAATAAAAATCGATAATATTAAGATAAAATGTGTATTTAAAAAAATGTACAGTATTTTGTGCTTATTGAAAATATACACGCACATCCACCCGCGCACATACACACAAACAAACTGTCCTTTTCAAGGCAAAGTGATATGCAAAATCCGACTTGATAACCTCCTTGTGGTGCACATCGAGTTACTCTAATGTCAGCGATAATTATCGTTATTCTTTATTTGTGAGAGCATTTTACAGATTTCTATCAAATACGCATGTAATCATTGATAAACAAGCTACATTATATGTCAAACACGTTATATTTACTACATTATATGTCAAAAAATTTATAGAGTGAATAAATTTTTCACTGTTTTTGACTCTTTTGTGGGCCCCACCGTATCCAGATGTACATTTGGAGCTTCGTAGCCATGAAGACTTTTGATCAGTAATAAAAAAGGAACAACATATCAATTTTTTACCGAAAGACCAATTACCATAAGGTATGTGCGGGGTTCTTTGACTATTATACCTTTTTTGGTTTTAAATTACATCCGCTAATCTTTTTTTTTTTGGAAACTTTGAGAGGCTGATGTATCTTCAAAGGGCTGAACATTTAACTAAGGTAATTTTTTGTGTTCTTTTTAGCTGTGAATTTACCGGTACTATTTGTGCTATTTCTGTTGAAAACCCCCTGTATAAGGTATAGCAAAGTAGTAAAAATTGTATGATAATTTTATTTACATTAGTATCTTCCTGGTATATTTTGTGAATTAATTATTTATGTTACACAAAAAAGATATTTATATTTTTATTTTAGTTTTCTTAACTGTTTGATACATTTTACAACTCTAACACTTGAAATATCATAGGTAAACAGTATATTGTAAAATATTAAGATATTTTAATGTTCGTTAAAGCTATTTAATTATCAAAAAATTATGTTTCTATAACATAAGTTGGAAGTTAATGAAGTTACGTTATCCACGAACTGCACTTCCTTGCCGACTTTAAAGGCAGTTTTTTCAAAAACGGTGCCTCTCAGCGATATTCAATAGTATACCTTTTATGCTGAAAAATTATTGAAAATTTGAAAAGTGTTATTTATATCCGCTTTACGCAGTGGCGTACCATTTATTTTTTTAGAAAAGAATCTCGAAAATATAGTTTACACGGCACTGGTTTTTTGTATTGAAATCACAGCAATGATATAGGACCCTATAAAACTCTTCATATCAAATTAGAAAAAAAAACTCCTTAACGTATCTTCAAGATATGCCTGAAAATCGTTCTTATTTTTTCAATTTCAACAGCCTGTATCTCGAAAACGAAGCGTTTGTGAGCAACATTGTATATGATTTTTCCCCATTAATTTTCGTCAGAATCTATACTGCGGTTTATCAAAAAGATCTATCTATTCAATGAAAATAGTGTCAACTTTCTCGCACTTCCGGTTATACGGGAAGTCATCATCAGCTCTGTTATTTCACACTATGTATATTTATGCATTTTTTAATTTTACGGCAAATTCTAGACTATTTTCATATAAGGTACTATAGGCCAAAATGTGACAGATTTCATGTTATTATGGATTTTCGAAAAAAATGGGGGATGTAAGTCATTTTTGAAAATGAATAACCCCGACATTTGGCTTTATTGATTAATGAAATTTAGCATGGATAATTTAATTCATACAAGGGATCATCTTCTGTTTTATTGAGAAACTTTTTTGCCTCTTTTGATTTTTTCGTATCTGGGACCGTTATCGAGACAAAAAAAATAAATAACGATTTTATGTAATTCGATAGATGAAATTTAAATTCTTAAAATGGTCCAGTAGGCTCTGGCTCTGGCAAAAAAGTTTCTCAACAAAACATAAAATTCAATTTTGATTTTAGAACCTACCAGCGGCGCACCGAACAAAAGTTCAGGGGAAGAAAAGGGGGCATGAATCCCGAAAAAATATCGCTGTAGAATATCACGACCATTTGGCATGTCCAATGATGTAAGCCCTACAGCTTAACCTATATTCCAAATTTCAGCTAAATATCTCAAAAACTGTGGGAGCTATAGAGAAAAAACAACTTTTAGTCATGAAATAAGCCAAAGAATTACCCCCTTCCTTATGTACATGATATTTAGGAACACCCTGTATATGGTGTACCATATGAAATATTTGAGTAAATTCAACTTTAACGTCACACGTTCTTAAACACTCAACACTGAGTTTTTGCAAATTTGACATAAACTGGTTGAATTCCATTGCTTTTAAATTATCCATGCCAAATTTCAATAATACATAAAGCTAAATGTCGGAGTTATTCAATTTTCAAAAATCACTTGCATCCCTCAATTTTTTTCGAAAATTGATAACTTGAAAACTGTCACATTTTGGCCTATATGAAATTAGTCTAGATTTTATTGTAGATTATTATAAAATGCAAAATCTACAGTGTTCCATTTGAAAAAACAGAGTTGATGATGACGGTATAACGGGAAGTGCGAGAAAGTTGACAGTATTTTCATTGAATAGCTCTTTTTGATAAACCTATGTATACAAATTTTCAGATTTCAATTTTGACTACTTTTCGAGATCAAAAAAATCCATGTGTAGATATTACATAAAATGAGGTGCGAGTCCTAAATTCAAACAAAGGTTACGACTGGTCCTGCATTAAGTGTAGGGAATTCGGAAATGAATTAAAGGATCTCAAGGCACTAATTATTAAACTGCAAGATGACATTTCGTCATTTAAATCTGTAAATGATGAAATAAGATCCGAGATTAAAACTGCTCCGTCTCAATTGAACTATGAGGAAATTATTGAAGAAATTAATCAACGAAATAGAAGGCAGCGCAATTTGATCATATTTGGACTACATGGACCTGATCAAAATTTATCTTCCGAGGTTATGATACGTGAAGATACAGCGACGGTCTCTGATATATTACATACAGTATCGCCTGATGTAGTCACGAGTAACATTAAGCCAATAAGACATGGACGTTTTGCGACTAACAAAGTTCGTCCTATTAAAATCAGATTAGAATCTGAACTTGATGCCTTGAATGTTATTCGTCGGTCTTATATGTTAAAACGTAACAACACTTTTGGTAGAGTATTTATATCTATGGATCGTACTCCGAGACAGATTGAATATTTCAAGCAAATTAAGGAACAGCTAAATACTAGGTTGAGTGCGGGTGAAAATGTGAAGATTAAATATATTAATGGTATTCCTAAAATTATCACTTTAAACTAAATTTGACCAACGGTTATGAGTTTATTAACTGTTATTACCAGAAACTTTCTTTTTTGCAATGTCCAGTGGTGGTTACGAAATTGTCGCACTAAGTGAAACTTGGCTAACTAATGATGTGAGATCCTGTGAACTATTTGGGGATGAATATGAAGTTTATCATGCAGATCGTAATTTTCCTGATACTGGTCTTTGTCGTGGAGGTGGTGTATTGATAGGTATAAAAAACTCCTTGAAATCTGAGGCTGTGGACCTAACTTTTCTTAGTAATATCTCGCCCTCAATCAATGTGATTGCCTGTAAGTGTTTTCCTTCTCATGTCACTTTTTATGTTATGACTTTATATATCCCGCCAACAACTTCATCTGAGGAATTTGAAATATTTTTTGAAACCCTAGAACATATTGAGTTTTTACGAAGCAAACGAGTTTTAATAATAGGTGATTTTAATGTGCCAAGTTTTGTTAAAAATGGTAATAATATTAAGGAACGCATTTTACATAATTTTATTAGTTTCTTTGATTTACATCAGTTTAATAATGTATTAAATTCTTCTAATAGGTTACTTGATTTATTGATGTCTAATATATCGTGTGAAGTTGTTCATGAAAGTGATCCACTTGTTCCAGAGGATGTATATTATCCAGCATTGCTGATTAGATTGAATAAAATTTTTGTTAGTGAACCTGAACTTTCTCCAAATGTTAACGAAAAATGTTACAACTTTAGAAAAGCTAACTTTCCTATTTTATAATAACGCAATTTTGGAATTTGATTGGTCTTTTTTATTGCAAATTGATGATATAAATCTAGCTGTGCGGGGTTTTTACCAAAAGCTGTATAAGATTTTTGATGAATATGTACCATTATATAGACCATTTAGACATAAATATCCTCGTTGGTATAATGCTGATATTATAAGAAATATTAAGAGAAAAGCTAAAGTACATATGAAATATAAAAAACATGTGATGAATTGCACTTGGAAGAATTTAAGAGGTTACGTAGATTAATTAAAGATCAAATCAAATTGGCGTATGAAAATTACTTAATTCAGATCCAGACAGCAATGCACCACAATGTCCAGCAGTTCTGGTCAATTGTGCATTCAAAAAATAGAAGTAGCAGAATCCCTGGGAGAATGTCTTATGATGACATTATGCTAGATCAACCACAAGATATTGTCAATGCATTTAGTAATTTCTTTAAAAGTGTTTTTACTCTCATCATCTCTGATGATAGTTTTTGTCCTCAGGAAAGTAATTTCAATATTAACAATATCCATTTTGGGTTAATAACAGAGGTGGAGATTCTTGATGCTGCTAATAAGCTTAAAAATAAATTCACTTCTGGTCCTGATAGGATACTTTCATTCATTTTGAAAGATTGTATACGTGTATTTGTTACTCCACTCTGTTATTTATTTAATCTGGCAGTGAAATGTATTGAGTTCCCTAAACTATGGAAAATAGCTAGAGTATGCCCAATTCTCAAAAACGGCGACAATAGCCTTATTACTAATTATAGACCAATTTCTATTCTTTCGAATTTTGCAAAATTGTTTGAAATTGTTTTATACAACCACATGTATCTATCTGTACATAATCAATCTCAATCTCAGCATGGCTTTTTAAATAATAGATCAACCATAACAAATTTACCTATATTTGCCCAATTGGCATTCGAAGTTCTTGATAATCAGGGACAGGTGGATGCAGTTTATACTGACTTTGCCAAAGCTTTCGATAGGATTAGTCACACTGTATTATTGAATAAACTAGGTAATTTTGGTTTTGTTGTTCTAGCTCAAAGATTTATTTCATCTTATTTAAAGCAAAGTGAACAATATGTTGAGTATAATGGCTTTAAATCTCCGGCATATTTAACAATGTCAGGCGTGCCTCAAGGATCTAACCTTGGCCCTTTGCTTTTTTTACTCTTCATAAATGATTTGAGTCATGTCCTTGATAGTCCTAACCAATTTTTTGCTGATGATTTGAAGATTTATAGAGATATTAATAGTGTTGAGGATTGTATAGAGATAAAAAAGGACCTTAACAAATTATTGATCTGGTGTAATGAAAATCAATTGTACCTGAATTCTTCTAAGTGTAAAATTGTTTCATATAGCAGAAAGAAATGTATTCTTCATTATGACTACAAATTAGAGAACATTGTTTTGAATCGTGCCGACTCTTGTAAGGATCTTGGCATTCTGTTTGACCATGAACTATCATTCAACCAACATATTTCCTTGAAAATCGGTGAAAATGAAAATGTATGGATTTATACTTAGAAATTGTAGAACGTTTACTAACATTGATGCTTTGAAAATACTATACTACTCTTATGTGCGTTCCAAACTTGAGTATGGTTGAGTTGATATTGAATCGATCCAAAGGAAATTTTTGAAATATCTAGTATATAAAATTGATGGTGTTTATTCTGAAAGGGGTATAGCTTATAGCCTGTTAAAAAATAGGTTCAAATAAATTAGTCTAAATTTAAGGCAAAAATGTGACACACTTTCTATTTTATACAAACTCTTACGTGGCCAAATAGATTGCTGTGATCTATTGAGTCAATGAAATTTTGCTGTGCCTAGGTCATCGATTAGACATACTGTGACTTTATTGTTGTGCACCGAAGACAAACTTGCTATTTAAATCGCCCATTATTATTATTATTATAATCCTACTGGGCCCTCTTCGTGATACATCCTGTATATATGTACAGGGTGTCCCAGAATAACGTGTACAACGGAAGACCACAAATTCGTGGACTCAAAATAGGCAGATTTAGTCTAATTCAGCTATATTGAAAATTGCTTGGTTTGGCCGCTAAATGACCTCAAAGTTGGTGAAAATTTTTTGAATTTTGTAAATAACTCGAATACGTATTAATCGATTTTGAGTATTTTTGGGGTGTGAACACATTTTGGTGTTATACAGAATGTTTTTTAAAACTTACAACTCTTATAAAATTATATGGTGATAATATCCGTTCATAACTTTTCCTCTTTCGAGCAATATTGACAACTATTTTTTATCTGATAGGTGTTACTATTTGGAAGTTTTTGAAACTCTTGCAGAATGTTGATTAAATGAGCGGTTTAGGTACAAAAAAATATGTTTTAAATGTCTACATTATCTTTCCACCCATATTATAATGGTATCACCTATCAGATAAAAAATAGTTGTCATTATTGCCTAAAAGAGGAAAAAGTTATGAACGGATATTATCACCACACATCAATTTTATAGGAGTTGTAGATTTACAAAAAAACACTCTGTATAACACCAAAATGTGTAGATTGAAAGCAAAAGTCCACACCCCAAAAATAATCAAAATCAATTAATAGGTATTCGAGTTATATACAAAATTCAAAAAATTTTCACCAACTTTGAGGCCATCTAGTGGCCAAACTAAGCGATATTGGATATAGGTGAATTAGCCTAGATCTGCCTATTTTGAGTCCACGAATCTGTGGCCTTCCGTTGTACACGTTATTCTGGGACACCCTGTACATGTATACAGGATGTATCACGAAGAGGGCCCAGTAGGATTATCCCAAAAAGTTGTCAACATTGAAATCTGTATTTGTATATAGGTTTATCAAAAAGATTTATTCAATGAAAATAGTGTCAACTTTCTCGCACTTCCCGTTATACCGGAATCATCATCAACTCTGTTATTTCAAATGGAACACTGTAGATTTTGCATTTTTTAATTCTACGGTAAAATCTAGACTAATTTCATATAAACTACTATAGCTACTATACATATAAAATAATTTTTGCTTTTCCAAAATTTTTTAAATGTATTTAATGTCACTATCTAAAAATAATAGTATGTTTTACACCTATAAATATTAATAACTCAGTTTCTTGTAAGTAATCCACTATTGTAAATTATTATAATTACAGCTACACTTGTAACCGAAGAAGCAATAAAACATTGCGAAAGCTTTTACCTAAAAAAAGAGTTTTATCTTAATAAATAGGCTTTAATCTCACAAATATAAGATTTTAAATACAATATACAGGATGTTCCACCTAAGAGGGATTCTTCTGTATTATAGATACCTACTGTAAAATTTATAAAAATGATTTTATTAAAAGTTGCCTAGAATCATGTGGGCCATGTAAAGAAAATATTTTTAGCTTTACAGGGTGTTTCATTTCACGTCGCTACGTAACTTTGTTATTCTTGTTTTTGTTGTTTTTAAATGGAACTCCCTGCATTATTGAATTCCTTGGTTAATTATTAGGTAGAGTTTATTAAATGTATATGGTGTTTAAAACTTACCGTTTTCGAGATATTCAGTTATATTTGAAAATAAAAAAATCACGATTTCAGTTCTCTAAATGTGGCTAGATAGCACCTAAACCGTAAGAGTTGTGTTCCAAGTTTCAATTTGTTTCGTTTTGTGTTTTGTTTTAGTTGTTGTTAGAGGTTTACTTTTGTTTGTCAAACCATTTTTTAAACATGCCAATAAATATTGATAGGTACTGTCAGTCCCAAGCATGATAAACTGTGAGAGAAAAATAGTTTTGTAAGGCCTTCTTAACGCTGTTATATAGCTACTTTTTCGAACTTCAGAAAAGAACATGATTTTTCTGGAAAACTGTTAGAGATAAGTATGGACAACCTTATATCAGTCGAAAGGGCATTCAATTTTACATTCACCAACGACAATTAATATGGGTCATTCCATTTGAAAAAAAGAGTTTTTTAACTCGTAAGGTACCTAATTAAATATAGGCCCCAATATTTCCGAATCTGAATGACAAGATGGAGTAATTTATGCCAAAACGAACTTTGAAAATTGCAGGTTTCTAATTCTTACGCTTTAGAATGCTATCTAACCTTATTTAGAGAGCTGAAATCGTGATTTTTTTCAAAAACAACTGATTATCTCGAAAACGGTAAGTTTATTAACATTAGCCAAATAATTAAAAAATGCAATAATATACAGGGTATTCCATTTAAAATAACAAAGTTATGTAGCGCCCACGCGAAACGGAACACCCTGTAAAGCTAAAAATATTTTCTTTATATGGCCTACATGATTCCAGACAACTTTTATGAAAACTATTTTTTTATAAATTTGACAGTTACAGAGTTACAGAAGAATCCCTCTTAGCTGGAACACTGTATATACAAGGTTACTTACGCAACTGGTTCATTAGAAGAATACGAAGTTACTATCATAGGATTTTATTGAAAATTTGAATACCCAGGTTACCAGCCATGAACTTTTCAATTAAAATATTTTCAAAACTGTTGCACTTCCGCTTATACCGGACGCTGCCACCAACTTTGTTATTTTAAATGGAACACGCTGTATATTATTGCAATTTTGGATTCCACGTTAAATTTTAGGGTCACTTTGTTTAAACTTTTCCATATTTAAAATTAGCCGTTTTCAAGACAATTCAATTAAAAAAAATGCATGCAGCAGTGTTGGCTTCAAAAGTATATGCCTAAGAAATAGTTCACGCAGAAATCTTTATGTTTGGGACAATGAAAGTAGAAGTCATGGGGTTCCTTACGATATTTTCAAAATTAGCCAGTTTTATTCAGGGCCCTGAAAAGTAATTGACAAACCCGAGGAAATTCAAACGTGTGTAAGTCATTTTTTTATATGGAACACCCTGTATATTTTCACTTTTCTGGATTCACTAGAAAAATCTACGTCAGTACATACAAGGGTTGCTATAGTTGTTCTTGATGGTTTCTGATTTATCACTACTTTTCTGTTTAAAATGCGAAAAATCATGTTTCGTGTAAGAAAGCCCTGTCAAAGTACCAAAAAAAGACTCACTGATGTTCCTGCGTTCCTAAAAATGGATGAAGTGAATAATTATTCGAATAATGATATTTTAAAGTTATTCTTTATTCATGGCCAATGTAACAAGGTTCTAAACAGAACATGTCGCACATTTAATGAAAGATGTCCTTATTTATTTATCAGCAATGATAAAAAAGAAATTTAGGAAGATTGAAGCAAATTTTTTGCGTTTTGGGAAATTTAACAGCAAGAAAAATGTTCTGTAACAGCTGATGAAATTACGGTCTTGGGATATTTTCATGTTTATCCAAATACTTCGATACCAACAGCTTCGACCGATTTAGGTAGATCTTCACTGATATTTTTATTATTACAATTATTACATCATCAATATAATTTTTATTTCTTAGGATTGTCATATTCTTCGATTCAGAGAATCCTAAAGAAAACATAAAATGCATTCTTTCTCCTTCACAATTTTCGGGCTTTCTGCCCGAGAGAAGAACGGAATTTTGCGAATTTTTACTCGTAAAAATTCAAGAGGATCTACAGTTCTTCTCAAAAATCATCTTAACGGATGAGCCTAAGTTTACCAGAGACGGTGTATGCATCGAAGGTATATGCACTACTGGGCCCGTGAAAATCCGCACATTATAAAGGAAGCACATTATCATGATTCTTTTATTGTCAACGTATTTGCAATGATTATGGGCGACTAAGTTCATTACGAAATTTATAATGATGACCTAAATAGTTTAAGATATATGTAACTCCTGAGAGGGATTGTCACAAACTTCTTAGACAATATTCAGTTGAATGTGCTAAAGAGTTATTGGTATCAAATGAATGGAACTCCAGCACATTCTACCCACGAAGTGTATCATTAAGTCACAGGAATGTTTGGTGACCGCTGAATTGTTCGTAACGGACCTTAGAGTTGGCCACCTAGATCTGTTGATCTGACTCCTGTCGACTTTTTCCTGAGAGGGGATATATAAAAAGCCAATTTTACTTCCAACCTATTCTTGCCATGGATGATCCCTTAAATAGAATTAGGGTTAGTTTCCAGGGGCTTAAAAATTGTCACCTCAGAAGTACTAATGTTAACGAAGTCGAGAAAAAAGTGCTAAAGTGCTTAGAACAAAGTGGACACCATACAGAACATTTAAACTTTTAATTAATACTGTCTTATTTAATAATTTGTTTTAGTCATCATAAGTAATTTTTGAATGGCAACATTCTTGCTGTTAACTTTCCAAAAACGCAAAAAGTTTGATTCAATGTTCCTAAATTTCTTTTTTGTCATTGCTGGAAAATGAGGATATCTTTGTCATGTCCTGTTTAGAACCTTGTTACATTAGCCATCAATAAAGGTTAACATTAAAAAATCAATATTCGAATAATTATTCACTCAGCCATTTTTAGGAACACAGAAACGTCAACGGGTGTGAAAACAGCCACGCTTTTCCAGCCACGATTTTACGATGTGGCAACACTGCACACTGTAACGTGTCCATGAATTTAAAGTTGCAATTCTCTTATTACGATCTGTTAATACCATCCGTTTGCTTGCAAATGTTCGTTACATATCACTTTTCACCCCTGATTCTACAGATGTCAGTGCCGGCCCGTTGTAAAGGGTAAAAAAACGAATATAGGTAAAAAAATTACAGTTCTCTTATTATGATATGTCAGTGAGTTTGTTCACTACGAAATATTTATTACACGTCCTTTTTAAATCTTGCTTAGACAGAAGTCAGTGTCGGGCCGTAATAAGGGGTCAGGAAAAAAAAGAATATAGGTAAAAAAAATGCAGTTCGGTTATTATGATCTGTCAATGAGATTTGCTCGCTAGGAAATTTTCATAACACGTCCCTCTTCAATCCTGATCAGACAGAAGTCAGTGTCGGGGCGTAATAAGGCAGCAGAAAAAACATACGAATATAGATAAAAAAATTACAGTTCAATTATTATGACCTGTCACTGTGATTTGCTCTCTAAATTAGGATCGTATTCGATGCAAAGTAGAGCAAAAAATTGTCGGTCTTTTATCAAAGGAAAATCGTGTCATCATTTTTAGGAGGCATAATATGAACCATTTCAAATTTAAATTGAAATTGAATGTAAAATCTGAAATACCCCTGCATACGCACTGTGTTCTGGTAGTAGCTATAGTCGTCCAGGTGCATCGAGTGTACGAAGTGGTCGGTTTTACGTCAAATACTAACCTGGCGAGCTTGGTCGTAAATCAGAGAGCGCCTCCAAAAAATAAGTAAACGACAGTGGCGCGTACAGAGGTAAAATGTAGTACATATGTGAAACTTAAAAAACAAATTGGATTTATAATAAATTACATTTAAAATAAATAGTTTATGAGAATAAAAGAATTTTTGTATGAACATGGGTGCCAGACGTGAACTGATCCCTCCGTCCCTTCATAATGTATAAAGAAATTATTCAATTTCTAAAACCTTTAAAAGCGTATGGCACTGGATCCCTTGACAGGCAATGATTTATTACTTTGCATCGAATATAATCCTGCTATAGGAAATATTCATTACAAGTCCCTCTTTAATACTGATTAGATAGAAGTCAGTGTCGGAGCATAATAAGGGGTCAGGAAAAACATACGAATATACAGGGTGATTCAGTCATAATGTCATTAATTTTAACCACGTATTCGGAAGACTTAATAAAGACAGAAAATCGGAAAAAAAATTTTTACTCGACTTTTAAAAATGAAGGAAATCAACCCATAACTCCCGCTACGAGGGCGGCCCTGGCAGATCCCGGATGCTCGGAAAATTTTGTAACGTAATGTCACGAACAGTTGTCGACTGAAGCGGACAGCGTTGCCAAGTTCACATCATAATATGTGGTTCATATTTACTGTTAAACGTATTCAAGTAAATAAAGGAGCATGCTGCATTTTATTATAAATATATAATATATTTTTATATATATATATAATGTTAACAATTGTA
>NW_019417610.1:51537-56716 GCF_000390285.2 Anoplophora glabripennis
CACACTACTCGTCGGTTTAGCTTTCATAGGAGATTCGGTGTCGATGTATTATGGGCAGGAGTATATGGCGATCGTTTAATGGGCCGCATTTTCTACCTGAACATCGGAATGGGCCGCGTTACTTTCAATTTTTAGTAGAATTGTTTGAAAACCTTCCCCTTCAGATGCTACGGGATATGTGGTATATGCACGACGGAGATCCGGCCCATTTTGCTCGCGATGTCCGTGTATTTTTAGACGATCAATGTCCCAATCGGTGGATAGGGAGATGAGGGCCCATAATCCTATGGACTTTTGTATATGGGGTTATATGAAATCTGTCGTGTATCACACCGAGGTAGAGAATGTAGAGCAGTTGCGGAATCGTATCGAAGATGCCGCTGAAGAAATACGTAACAACCCTGGTTTATTCCATCGCATCCGCCGCTCATCTATCCAACGTGTACACTTGTGCATAGACGGTAACGGTAATGTGTTTGAACATTTGCCCGAAGGCTTACAGCAAATTAAAAAATTAACATTATGATGTTAACAAAAACTGATTTTTGGCAAGGCATGCTCAGACCTCCTCGAGGTTTTTGCTGGGCAACAATAACAATTTAATGTGTTGATTGCATAATTATAAAAAATAATTTATAGCATTTTAAATAATTATTGGCTGACGTAAGCAAACCGTTTATTTATTGTCTTTATATGAGCGAAAATATATAAATATGGCAACGTTGCATCTAGGGCGCGTTGTTCATATCGTAGCCGTCGCAAACTGTGAATAACCGGCTGACGTCAGCCGGTCAGTAACAGCCTGAAAAGGGGGTTAAATAATGATTTGAAAATATTTTTTCTGTTTACATATGCATTCAATTTTTTTTAATCGCGCCATTGTATTATACTCATTTTTCTCTATCTGCTCTTAAAATGAATGACATTATGACTGAATCACCCTGTAGATAAAAAAAATTACAGTTCAATTATTATAACCTTCCAGTGTAATGTGCTCTCTAGGAAATATTCATTAAAAGTCCCTCTTTAATCCTGATTAGACAGAAGTCAGTGTCAGGCCGTAACAAGGGGTCAGGAAAAAAATATAAGAATATAGGTAAAACAATTACAGTTCAGTTATTATGACCTGTCGGTTGGATTTGTTCACTAGGAAATATTCATTACACGTCCATAATCAATCTTGCTTAGACAGAAGTCTGTGTAGGGCCCTAATAAGAAATAAAAAAAATACGAATGTAGGTAAAAAAAATTACTGTTCCCGTATTATGATCTGTCAGTGAAATTTGCTTGCTAGGAAATGTTTATTACAAGTCATTCTTTAATCCTGATTAAACATAAGTCAGTGTCGGACCCCTTACGTCAGGGGAAGAAAATAGAAATAAAGGTAAAAAATTACAGTTCTCTTATTATGGATCTGTCAGTGAGAGTTGTTCCCTTGGAAATGTTCATTACAAGTCCCTCTTTAATCTTGATTAGATTGATCAGTGTCGGGCCGTAATAAGGGGTCAGGAAAAAATATGAATTTAGGTGACGTTTTTTCATTAAGATATATTCATTACACGTCCCTCTTCAGATTTTGTTTAGACAGAAGGCAGTGTCGAGCCGTAATAAGGGAGCAGAAAAAAATATACGATTGTTGGTAAAAAACATATTTCTTTAATTATGATCTGTCAGTGAAATTCGTTGGCTAGGAAATGTTCATTATACGTCAGTCAGTCAAGTCAGTGTCGGGCCGTAATAAGTGGACGGAAATGAATATAGGAATATTGGTAAAAAAATTGCAATTGTCCTATTTCGATACACCAGAGAGATCTTAAAATGTTCATTAAACGTTCCATTTCACTCTCGATTAAAGAGAAATCAGAGTAGGGTCGTAATCAAAGGCACTGAAAATGATATCTGAAAATAAATTTAAAAATTGGGACTTTATTATTACTTGCCGGTACTATCTGTTCCTTTGAATTATTACTTTTAATACTTGATTTGATAGAAGTCAGTATCGGTCCATAATAGCGGAAAATACCTATGTATTTATTATTGTTAAATTTAAATAATTATGTGATTTTTACGACCGGTCGTTGAAAGCTGTTTACTTAGATGTGCTTATTTCGGTTGAGACCACATAGTTGATTTAACTTTTTTTGTTAATGAACAAATTACATAATTGACACCTGTTCGTTTCTATGGATACACATCTTTTATGAAGAAATCTCTTACATAGATCACACTGGTTTTCGGTGATTGTTCGGTATTTGTTTCGATTTCACTGCCGCAATAAAGACACTTACCTTTCATGTCCTCTGACATTGTTAATAATATATGTCGTATGCTTTCTGTGAAGTGATCCATGGATTGAGGAATTTCAAGGGATTCTTCTTTTACTATTTGTTGCAAGAGGTATATACTAAATACGCCGCAGTTGTAAGTGTCGTTGGTAGATGTGTCTCATTAGGGATAGACAATGTTCTGGCGAGTTGTATGATTCTAAAAATGTTATGAATTTCATTTTCTTTACTTCTGTTTATCCATAGTACTTTTGTTAGGATCGATGTACACAAAAAGTTGACGCCCGATGTCAGCAACAATCAGACACCAATGATTTCTTCTTACTGCGAGAGGCATAACTAAGATGGTGGAATTGGTGATTTCTGGTAAATCCTGGAAAATTCATTGTGTAATTCTTTGTGCAAATTAAAAATGGCAAAAGTTTTGTCCGAAGTAAGTAATAGATATTTTCTGAACCATAGGCTTCAATTAGGCAGTGAAGACTTAAGTTACCTACTTCGTCTAATAACCACTGCCGTCCGTTCAGGGTCTCGAAACCCTCATACGTAAGCTGGGGCCATAATGCCTTCGAAAAATAACCTACGACATAGTTGTGGCTCAGTTTCGTATAGTAGGATTCGCACCCTACAAGGCCGTTGTGGTATACCGTAAAGTTTGATGATGCATCTTCTAGTGGATTACTTGAATTGGAAGTTTGAAGCTCGGTCACACCAACTTGTTTACTAAATCGTTTGAGATGACACCTGTCGAAATTACTATGGGTTAGCTTTTTTCTTTTAGCCCATTCTTCGCAAAACTGTAATTCATCGGCGAATGATTCCGGTTGATGGATATTTCGTCGTTTCCGAGCTGTACAACCCTCCTTTGGTATGCTTAACATTATTTCCTTATAATACGATAGAACTCTTTTCCTAATTAATCTGACGGATCTGCTACATTTTTGTAATGTGGATGTATTTACTATTAAATTTTTAACTACCGAAAACCAATTTTCAACTGGGGCATTACTAACTCTCGCTTTATGTTCTTCTTCAGCAATTGTCATAGCAGACCATAAAGGTACATATGGGATATATTTCTTTAAAATCAAGTTAAAAAAGTCTTTGTTATAATAAATATTATCTTCGTCGGCAGGTTCATGTTCTAATATATTTTCTTCCACTTCTTCTTGTATCCGTTTGAAATGTTTATAAAATTTGCTTTGTCGATAGAGCGTATTATTCCTCGATTTCGATGAATCTGATGCTGATTGTGTTTGTTCTTCATCAATATTGGTGGGTGCACAACACAAAATTAGTAGTTCTTCCAGAGCTCTGTCGACAAAGACGCTTCGCTTTCTAGATAACAAGACTATGCCCAGATGTGAAAACCATTTCTCTATTAAACTAAATTCTTTCAGATCTATACAAGCTGCAATAGCTTCTTTAAGGAAACGCTGATTTTCTGTATTCGATTCGTGTATTTTAATGTCTGTGGTTACTATTTTGAAGAAATGGGAGCAGCAGAGATTTACTATTGTTACATTTTTTATACAAGCTTCGTCTTTAGTCGTTACAAATTCGTACATAATATCCAGATACTCTATCAAAGTTAAGTTATTCCAGAAATGAACGACGGCATTTATTAAGGCAAAACTGAAATCCGTGACAACTCTTTTGAATAAGGGCCATTTTTTTGAACGGGATATACAGAATGCTTTAAATTTGGCTAACCAAATACCTATCGAGGTTCCATCATGCTGACAGTTATACATTTCTAGAACTGGACAGACTCTATTATTAAATCTTGACACTATGACGCCAGCGTAATAGAAAATTCGTTTCTTTACAAAAGGTGGTCGGCGTATCACTGATCCCGTAGCATCCAAATGTAATGTGATATTCTTATCATTTTTAATTATAATTTTCAACTGTTCTTCGCTGTATATGTGGACAAAGAATGGTTGTCCTACCGATTTTATATAATTTTCGTTTTCTCTTTGCATTAAACACATATCGAACATATCATCCTTATGCCTGTCATTGCATCCTAATACTTCTGATCTTGCCTTTCGCAGAACAGAGTCCGATTTTACCATTTGCAGATTACCTGCGATTATCAGGTCTGATGAAGCCTCCCGAACTCTTCTTTCTCTAGACTTGGACGCCTTCACTAATTTCAGTTCCGCTTTGGATATTTTACGATGGTCACCTTTCAAGTATTTCGTTGCAGGCTCTAGATGATTATAATGTAATGAAGAGGCATATACGGTTACAGCATGGTCTGCTTTAATATCAGTTAAATTATGAAGGTATAATAAAAACACGTTACATTTTTTGTGAGCACAGTATCCGTAAATTTTCAAACATTTCTTTTTGGTTAAGTAACGTTTCCCCTTTATATTCAGTATGCAAATATTATTAACACTGTTAAATTTCATCGCTACTATGTACGTCCAACGACCATCTATTAATGTGTTCGATTTGTACATTTCATTAAATTCTTCAGCTGAAATATGAAACTCTCCGAGATAAATATTACATTGAAGATAAGATGGCCTTGTCAAATTAGAGTCCTGTTTGTTTATGGAATTTTTAGGATGTATGCTCTCAAACTTATATTGTTTCTCTAACCGACTTATTATTTCTGGGACTTCTTCAAAACTTGTCGAAACATCATTTGCCTTTGTACGTTCAAATGATTCATCAGAGATTTCGAGATTTTTGTGTAATCTTATACTTGTTTGAAAACTTTGAGTTATCATCTCACTGACGGCAGTACTACTGTTTTCAGGTTCTGAAACAGACTCATTTTCCGAACGGAAATTATCGCTGTTGGTTATAACTGTTAAATCTGTATCATATATAGTTTCTTTAACTCCTTCACTCAAATTGGTATCTTCCTCTATTATAGA
>NW_019417610.1:58218-64672 GCF_000390285.2 Anoplophora glabripennis
GGTTTTTCCACTGGTAGGTTATCGGAGCACTTTTTCGTAGCACTTCACAAACGCCTTGTTGAAAATTTATTTCTTACACTTTTTGTAACAATGATATCTAATTCTCATCACATAAACTTAAGTGAATATTTGTACAATTGAGAATTTTGAACTGGTGGAAATTTTCTTAACCTCTGACGGTTGTCAAACTTCTGTAACCTCACTTATGCCAGGTAACCACTTATTTAATTATTTACTTTTTGAACTTTCTTTTGTTTTTTCAGGAGAATGAATGACGTGAACTGTTCGATGAATTATGGAAGACTCGTTATATCATAACAATATATATATATATATTTCTATAATGTTTGGGTTGTCAGTATATGATTCTTTTCTAATATTGGTTTGGAGGTTCTCTGTTTATTTATTTTGTTTTATTTTTAATTCATTTGTTATTTTATTTTTGTTTTGTTTCTATTTTTATATTGATTTATTTTTTACCACCTCTCTTTTGATTTTTATTTGTTTAGCCTTTTCCTTTTTTGTTCTAATATATTTTTGGCTTTTTTTATATTTGTTTATTTTTTTTCCAGGTAGGAATTGGGAAGCGGAAGGGTCGGTTAGAAATTAAAGATTTATTTATGTTAAAAACCAAAAGCGTTGCGAGACTACGAATTCTTTCTTATATGAGCGCTGAGAGTGTCAGCAATGTTGATGATAGTGCGAAACTCGAACTAGTGCGGACTGACTCGTGTCGAGGTTTGATGCCCCAGTCAACGCAGCAGTGTCTCCTTCGAAGCCCTTCTTGAAATCCGCCGAAAGCCTCAAACCCCGTTACGTCGCGGTTCTCCATGTCGGTGACCTCGTAGAGTTAATATGCTTTGCGATTATTCGAATTTACTTTGTTCGACGAATTCTTTTTAAAGTGGCGGACAGCCTAGACTGGCCGGCGAGGTGTGTGTGTATGTGTGCTTTGGCCCTGCGGACTCTTTTCTACTATGTTGGCCCGCCGGCTCTTTTATTGTTTGGCTGATTTCTAGGGAGCTTTCTTTTCCCATTTTATTTTTATATATTTGGAATAGGTAAGGAGGGGGTGTGTGTGTGTGTCCACGATGTGCGGTTTCCACGTGAGACGCTGGTCATCGTCACGCCCAGGTATCGTGTTTGTCGATCCCAGGAGATGAGCTCCTGGGAGTGTCAGTCTGTCGACGTTTTGTGGGATTTTTCGTTTGGTAAAAAGAATAGCTGAACTTTTGTCGGGATTAATTTTGACTTTCCACCAGTTGCACCAGGTTTCAAGTTGGTCTAGGGAGTTTTGGAGGAGGGAGGCGGAATATCTACAATTAACGGATTGGGAAGTGATTGTCAGGTCGTCGGGATATAGGTATATGTTGGTGTTGGGGGGATGTGGGATGTCGGAGTTGTAAATGGTGTATAGGTGTGGGGAAAGGACGGTGCCCTGGGGGACACCGGCCTCCATGGGACGGGTGGTGGAAAGGGAGTCTTGGATTTGTATGCGAAATTTTCGGTGGTGTAGGTAGGATTTTATGAGTTTGGTAAAGGATATGGGATATTGGTTGGTGAGCATTTTCATCAGTAGGCCTTCATGCCAGTCAGTCGGGGCACAATAGTCTCAGTCGTAGTCAGGGTATTTTTAATGTCGGTCTCGAGGGAGAGGATTGCCGCCTCCAGGAGCTCGATTCTTGACGGTGAAAGAATAGAATGCTCCCTGGGGAACGTTCCCTCATTTCGCTCTACTACTGTTCTATCACAAAATTCATACTGTATTCTCGACACAAAGGGATCGAGTCATGAAAGTGAAGAACGAGGAACAATTTTGTCAAATGTACCGACCAATCAGAAAGCAGTAAATAAGCGGTAGAATGAAAACTAGTGATGAGCTAGTCATGAAATAAGTACTACTTTATATAGAGTTATTGTTATTTGCCTGTCAGTGTCAGGTGCAATATAAAAAGGAAAGAAAATGGAAATTAATAAAAAACCGAAGCTAAATCCAGTAAGTGCTACACAAAAAGAACTTCTAATAGAAAATATTGAGGGTAAAAAAACAAATAATGTATACGAAAGTTAACACCCAGCTACACTAGAGAGAAAATGAGGGCCTAACTGGGAAGAACTTACAAATATGTTAATACTATTTTAGGTAGATCTATTTTATTCTATTATTATCTTATTCGAGTACTGTATAATCCTTTAAGTAAACACAAATCATACGAACGTTTCCTCAAAGTTCTCGAAGGATATCACCACAAAACAGTAACTAGAGATATTACAGACAGATTGCGGAATTCGTAATTTGTGAAACATGTCAAAAAATATAGGGTTAGGTTTAATGATCCCTGCTTATTCCCCCGAAAATATCAGTAGAAGAAATAGAGAGCAATTCTTCCATCATTACTCAATAGAACACCATTCAAGAATACCGATCACTGAGTTTTAGTAGAGACACGCCCCCTTTCTTCTTCGTTCCTTCTACTCCCTACAATTCAAGAATAAAGTCCCAGATCATGGGTGGTTTCGATGACTGGGCGCACGGTGTTTCCATGCATTAAGGCTCGGAAGCGCTCCCAGTCAGTGAACCTCCTCGTGAAGGTGCCTTCATATCTCTGTCTTCACCCCAGATCCAGCATTATTGAATTGTGGGCGGAAGACCCTTCGTATTGGACGGATATTTGGGCATTTAATGGTATAGATTTTAGAATGGCAGTGTTTAAGACGTCGGGGCGTCCTACGGGTCCGTGATGTGTCGGGTCTGTCGGTCCGAGTATTGTCAAGTCATCATGTCTGTCTTGGTAATTCAGCAGGACGCGACCTCTTGCGGTCGTTGTCCTGTTGTGTCATATAGGGGACTTCGCGTTGAAGTACCCGATGGCAGTTGTCTGGGGCCGGGAAAGGATTATGTCTAAGTCATTGTCAAGTAGTGGTAGTCTGGGTGGGTGGTAACAGGACACCACCACAACGTCTCCATGCCGTAGCGATCTCACCGCTATCGGCACGACCTCTGTATTTTGAGTTTGGAGTCGCTGCAGCGGATAGTGGTCGATGCACTTCTTTACTATAAATGCAACCGCCTTTTTATTTTAATATATTTTTTTATTATTTTTGTTCTTTTAATATTTATTATTATTTTTTATTTTTTCAATATCTGCTTTGTTTTTATTTTTTATCGAATTCTTTTTAATTGTGTTTTTAATTTTTGCTCTAGTCACTCTTGGCTATTTGCTAGGAATAGGAATGGTTTAGGTTTAATGATTGAAACAAGTAAGTATGAATAAACAGGAAATCGCAGTGCAAAGTGTAGCGCGGTGCGAACGTGCATCGTCGAGAGCTGTGGCAAGAGAGAGCTGCGGAGGCGCGCCAATTTCCTTTTCAGGGAAAATGACCTCGGATGGAGCGGGGTCGAACGGGATTATCGCTCTTTGCCCACTTCATCGCTGTAGGCTCGGACGCCTCGTAGAGGTAGGCCTTTTCCCCGTCATTCCGGGCCGCCAACTCGGCCGGATTCGATCGCTTCATGGGACCTCCTCCTATCCTGGCTGGACCCCGCCGGCTAGGGCCCTTCTTTCTGGCGCTCTTCTTTCTTCGCCGGCTCGTCTGTGTAAACCCCCGGGGGTGTCGTGTATCCCCGGGATGGTGGTTTTGGGTGACATCATGCAGCTATGCAGCTTAGGAAACGCTTTGCTAAGGTGGCCCTTAGGCTAGCACGGGAGGGGAGAGTGAGATAAGGAAGGTAGGGGGGAATGTGTGTGTCGTCGTTTTCGTCTCTTGATCCTGGCGGTCCTGAAACAGACAGAAAAATTTCGACTCGCCCTGCGTCCAGAAGTTAATGTCTAGGCCGCCTGCGTCTGCCTCTTCGAGTCGGTAGTCCACCACGTTCCGGATCAGCGGGTTGCTGTGGATCTCGGCGCACTCGAAAAGCTTTCTCGCGCGCTCTCTGATCGCTTCCAGGGCTGAGGTGGAAGCAAATATTCCAGGGCGATATTCTCGACGGCTTTCACCCGGGCTAGGTGCGTCTTCGCTGCGTGTCCCCACGCGGTTCCAGCGTACGTCAGCTGTGGCTGCAGTACAGCTCTGATGAGGGTTAGCTTATTCCGCAGGCAGAGGCGGCTGTTTCTACACAGAAGCGGATAAAGTTTCGCCCTCACCATCCTCGCTTCGCTTCGCTCGCTGACGTGCGGCTTTCACGTCAGCGAGCGATCCAAGGTTACCCCTAGGTACTTTACGGTGGTCGCCCACTGGATGTCTTCTCCGTTGAACTTTACGTATCCCTGGGGGCGCGTTCGGTATCTACGAGAAAACATAATACCTGTGCTTTTCTACCTGTTGCACCAGTCCTCTAGTTGGCTTACAGCTCTTTGGAGGTATCTCTTCGCCATATCGGGGTTCAGGGAACGGGCCGTTATGGCTGTGTCATCGGCGTAGAGGCACACGGTAGTGCGCTGATAGTACGGCTTCTTGGGGAACGCCTGCTTCGACGTCTCGATAGGTGGATAGGGCCCCTTCCACCTTCGCACGCAGCTTCCTGCCTCTGAGGGAGGACTCCACCAGTTTGACCAATCCGATAGGGTAGCCAAAGTCGAGCATCTTTGCCAGAAGCCCATCGTGCCAAACCCTGTCGAAGGCCTTGGCAACGTCCAGGAAGACTGCCACGGTGGATTCTCGGTTGTTGAAACCTGCGGACAGATACTAACCTGAGTATCTGCTGCTCCGTTGAGTGTTCGCTGCGGTAGGCGAATTGTTCGTCCGGGATGACTCGCAATTCGTCCGAGCTCTCACGCAGTCTGGTCAGGATGATCCTCTCCGCTACCTTGCTCATCATCGGCAGGAGACTGATGGGCCTGTAACTGGCAGCAAAGGTTAGATTCTTACCTGGTTTCGGGAAGAAGATGACGTCGGCTTTCTTCCACCTAGCGGGGAATCTTCGCAGTCTCAGGATGGCGTTGACGATGTTGAGCAGCGCCATCACTCCCTTGTGGGGGAGCTTTCTGAGTATTCGATTTCCGATCTGGTCGCATCCGGGTGCCTTGCGGGGGTTGAGGCGCCGCAGGATGTCCCTCACCTCCTCGGGTGTCGCCGGCCTAATGTCGTCCCTGTCGGGTTGGCGTCTGTAGCGCCGTACGCGTCGTTCCACCTCGTCGGCGTGGTCCTCGTCTTCGTCGTCGAGAAGGTTTTCCCTACACTGTAATTCAAGGCTGTCGGCGAATGCCTCGGCCTTTTCATACCTGGTGTAGACGATCCCGTTCTCTCCGTGAATGGGAGGCATAGGCTTCCGGGTGGTCCTCAGCGCCCGTTGCATCGTCCACAGGCTGCGGTCTTCGGGGTTTAGTGACTCCAGATGTCGTTGCCACGAGTCCTGGTAGTGCTCCTCTAGGGCCGCTTTTACCCTCCGGTTCAGCTGGTTTAACGTCTGCTTATCCCGGGGGTGTGCTGTCCTCGTGGCTCTTCTTTTCGCCGCACGTCTTTCCCTGATTAGGTCCTGCAACATAATAGGTAATTGACCTGCATAATTCGCTATCCTCTTCTCCGTCGTTTCCGTGGTGCTGACTTCCAAGGCGGTGTGGATATCCATCTCAAGGATCGCGAGGGCAGCCTCGAGGTCCGCCGCGTTGCGTACGACCGGAATGTATGCGCATATTCGTTGCATTTCTGCGCGGAATAGGCCCCAGTCGGTCCGCCGCTTGGCAACGATGTCCTCGCTGCGACGCTCGTCTCCTAGAGTTAGGAGAATAGGAGCATGGTTCATCGTCCCCTTGTAGTGCGTTGTTAGGTCGGCGGCCATCGGTATTGCCCTGAGCAAAGCGATATCCAATACGTCTAGTATTTCAACTGCACTATAGTACGTCGGTCCATCGTGTCCATACGCTGCAACGTCCTCGTGGTTCTGCAAGAATTGCAGAAGCACCCTGCCACGCGTGGTGGTGGTCGTGCTGTGCCATTCGAGCGATTTCGCGTTAAAGTCCCCGATGACTACGGTTTGGGGCCACGTCTCCAGGACCGCGCGTAAATCGTGATCGGTGAGCGGGAGCTGACGGGGCTGATAACAGGTTCCCATGGCGATGTCTCCGTACCTGCGAGTACGGATCGATACGGCGGCGGCTTCCATGTTTTCTAGCTGAGGAACCTGCAACATATGGTGATCTATACCTCTTTTTACAAGCATGTGTCCCTGCGATACACTAGGTAGCCAGGAATCCCAACAGTGTAAGCGTCCTCTACTTTGGTCTCTTGTATCGCCATCACGTCCGCGTCTAGACGGGGCAAGAGCTCCTTGAGTTCGATTTTTCGCCCCCGGAATCCGTCGACATTCCAGGAAGCAATTCTGAGGGACTGCACACTAGTCGGAGGGTCCATTTACTCTTGTAATAGGGATGGCATTTTGCTGAAAAAAGCCGACATCGCGGAGTACATCTCCCGCATCTGTGCCAGCATGCTGGCCACATTTGCGGGTTCCGCA
>NW_019417610.1:65401-67801 GCF_000390285.2 Anoplophora glabripennis
TATTATTATTATTATTATTATTATTAATTATTATATAAATATGTATATCGATCAGCAGTAGAATAGCTGTGCCGATTCTGCTCCACAATTCAAGATGGCGACTGGAGCAGGATCGGCATAGCTTTCAGCCGGCTACGTCACATCGGCTGACGTCTGCGCGGTAGAGGTTGATGACCGTTCGTGCAGAACTAGAAGTATTATTTATATATGGATCTATCATTAGTAGTAAGGTTGATGATTTAATTAAAAATCAAATACAGAAAGTTTTATCATTTATTTGTTCTTGTTTATTACAATTCTTATACAATATAACATGTTACAATACATTATTTTTATCAATCCAGGAATTATGTTTGTCATCGTAACCTAACCATTTGACAAAAACTTTGTTTCCCTTTTTTCGTAACACCTTTTTAACTAAGTGGGCGTCAGGATGTTTAACTTTTTGTAATTCCAGTTCATAGAAGCCTCCTGTTATTTCTTTACCACTCTCATCCTGCAATAAATATGTTGTGGGATACGTTAATCTTATTTTACTAATGATAAATATTTTGCTAGACCAATTTGGTGTGTAACCTTTCTTAAAAGCTTCTCTATATTTGCTAATTCTCACATGGTCGCCTACTTTAAATTTTGTTATTTTATCAGCAATTTTTAAATGAGTATATGTTGACTTTAATAATNTCTCTTGTATCGCCATCACGTCCACGTCTAGACGGGGCAAGAGCTCCTTGAGACCTTAAAGTGATTTTTTGCTCGGGTATTTATGCTTTCTACCGCTGTAACCTTAGGCTCCGCCTCTCGCTTATTTCGCGAACTCTGGTTTCCTATTGGTTAACCTTGTTCATATAAAAGTGAAGCTCGAAGATTTGTCTTTAATTTTATTTCAGGCACGCTCGATCGTAGACCTGATAACAAGGCATACGAGTTGTCCACGACTTCGATACCATGAGTGCGACAAAGGGAACCTGATTTTTTTATCTTTGTCCTAGCAGTGTCGTAGGGGCTAAATAAAATTCAAAAGGTAAAAGGGTAAATATATTTGTATCTGTCTAAAAACAAACGTAAAAAAAATTTCGAAGGCAACTTTTCATTATTTTACATAATAAAACGATTAATACAGAAAAAACATTGTTTTAGTTTTGTTACATCATTAAAATTAACGATTAAAAATTTGATTTTGTTATAACATTCTTATTAAAAATTAAAAAATATATCTATTTCTCTGAAAAGAAACGTTACATTTTTTAGAGCAGATTGAAAAAAAAATTACAAAATTCATTAATTTTTCTGTTTATGATTTTTTAAATTTCTGAAATCTTCCCTTAACTTCTAGCCCCCCTAACTTTGTTAATTTTAATAGTACAAGAAAAAGTCAAGAGGCCATTTTTATGTAGAATTGTATGCTTTACAACTTTTATGAGCCTTACCCTTTTTGAGTTATCTTGAAAAAACCCCTGTTTTATCTTTTTTCACCCTTGGCCGGGGGTTGAATAAAAAATTACTCTCACTTATTGTTATAATATACCTTAAACTAACTCATATCAAAAATTCATGCAAGTTGACCAAAATTTCGATTTAAAGGCTTATTTAATTGGACTATAAAGGAGGATGTTCTAGCACAACATCACTATTATAGTGTAACATCATATATAATGTCACAATAATTTCACATACATTTCCACAGGTGTAATTTAATGTAGCAGCCATATGAACACCCAGTACACGTACTTTCGTATGGTATGAGCAGTTCTGAAAGTGTAGGTCTTTAGGAACTAGTTGTAATCATATGAATTCACAGTACTTACGTTTATTGTCTAAATAACAACCTTGAGATGTATACTCTGTAAATATTTTAGTTTAGATACACCACCTGTGTATTGTAAACACGTAGTGTTAAGGCATATTGGTATAAAAACATTTATTTCCAGCATTATAACCAACAATAACAATGTACTTTTGTAATTATAAGATTAACCTTAAAATGTTTTTGACACCACTTGTTGCATGATGTCATAGAACCATGGTCTAAATAAGATATTTTGGGAAAAAGAAACTATGAGCACTGAACAAATAGATAGGATATTAAAGATCAATTATGTTCATACAAAGTAGGGATTTTTAATTGTATAAAGTTTAAACCAGTTTAGTGCGGAGTGAGAGCCAATCAGGTCGATTGTATTTTTTTGGATCTCCAGTTCTTAAAAACTAGAGACAAGGCCCGGCTTGGCCATTTCCCATTCTGACTGTGGCTGGTGAAAAGTATTAAGTTTCTAGTGATTTCGAGCTAAAGTAGCCATTTTATGTAAAATCACGTTGAATCTACATCATCCTACACCGTGAAACGGTAATTATACCAATAATTAAGTAAATAAATTCAGATGTTCATAGATTTGTATA
>NW_019417610.1:70659-78258 GCF_000390285.2 Anoplophora glabripennis
TATTTGAACAATATAAAATGTGTAGCTTTTTTAAAATGCTTCTGATATTGTTTTGTGACATTTTTATTTGTACGATGAATGGCAGAATCCGTAATCCATATTAGAAACTTTTTCAGTGGCTTCTCAAAAAGAAAAAAATTCTTGATAAAAGTTGCTGCATCCCCAAACTAGAAGAGCAGTTATTTTTTTTAATATACAATAACATTTTTCAGTTAAATTTTTTGAGAAATCAGAAAAAATTGTCTGGATTACGAATTAAGTCATTCACAATACAAATAAAAATATTACAAAAGAGTATTAGAAATATTTAAAAAATTACTCACACTGTTTATACTGTTTCAAAAACGCTTCTGAAATGGAAATTATCTAAAGTTGAGAGCATTATGAGAACAATATGGTATAAAAATTATTATGTTACTCAAACATTTCTGAAAATATACTGAAACGTAAAGCAAAAATATCGAGTGCATAAATGGAACATCAATAGAATGTTACTGAAACCAATTTTTTGAAACGTTTCATTGGAAACGTATTTTGGGGAGGACATCTTCGGTTTCTATTGGGTTACCAGAACGTTGCATGGATTTTTTATGAAACGTTTCAAGAAAAATGAAAACGTTTCTGGAACATGTCAGAAACTGAAAAATGTTTAGTGGGTAGCGTTGTCTACCGTTGCGCAGGAAAATAATATTTTCATTCCTATATCATAAAAATAAATTTTATTAATAGTTCTTTAAAATGAGTCATAGTTTATTGAAATCGATTAAGGCATTTAGAAGTTATGACAATTTAAAAATTTCAAGATAGCGTCCTTCATACTGACGTTGCTATAGTAATAACAAAAAAAAAGTTCAAACAAACCTTGTGAAGGGTATCTAAAAAATGTATTTGCAACTTCAGCGAAATTTCGAAAAACCGACAATTTTCTGTAACACTATAGCAGTTGTGCCCCTTAGCGGTGAAGTTACAAACTTGAAAATATCTTAAATCAATTTCTTTTGGTCGTATTTGTTAATAGATTTTTTACCCCATAATCGTAGCACGTCTAATTTTCTATATACAGCCGCTCGATACCGTTAATGGATCACCCTGTATAATGACCATTGCAATCATTGCATGGAATAGAATATACTACATGAGATTGTTTTAGCATAGGAGTTTTACTTTTTAAAGGTGTGAAAAATTTATTTAATTGATTAAACGATTTATGAGCAACTAAAATGTTGTATTTAGATAAAATAGATTACGACTGTTTTATTACTTTTATCAGGTTTGAGGATAGTAATTTGTGAATTTTCTTTGATGAAATGACGAATTTTATTAATGTTTTTTTAAAATTCTTTTATGTGTATTGTTTAATTTTGTTCTATTATGTTTTTTGTGGTTTTTATAGTTGGTGACTGCTTTAACAAGATTAGCTGTAATTGTGTTTTCAACATCATCTGTTTTATTTTGAATAGCTGTCTCTACAGATGCAATGTAATCATCAATAGGTGTCATTCTCATAGGTTATAGGTAAAGCAAAATTTGGACCATATGCTAATGTTTCTTGTATTCTTGAGGTATAAAAGTATCAGATAAATTTTGAAACCAATTAGAAATGATTTTACTATTATAAAAATCGACATTTCTTTCCTTATTAATATTATTATTACCGGCATTTACTAACCTGTTGAATTTTCTAATATTTTTTGTTTTCATTTTTTCAAAAAGATTATTGTATTTATTATTTTTAAAATCTAAAATATTGTTAACCATATTATTAGGCAAAAAAGATTTAACTTAGATTTTCTAAAATACGATTATGATGATGGATGCATTTTGTAGTTTCACTTAGTAATATATTTAAAAGCTTATTTTTGAAAACATTAACACGTCAAGAAAGAAATAGCTGCTGTTCCTGTTATCCTTTGCATCCCAACAATCATGCAAGGCATGAAATCATTGTTAGGATACGAGGAACAATAACCGGTAACTTTTTTGTCTTTTCATCGAAGTTGAATAACAAAAAAAGTCTGATAAACCAATAAAAACCAGCATTTTCGTTGAAATTTCACAACTTTCACAATGAATGGCAGCTTACATTAATTGTTAAATAAATAAATTAATAAATGGAACTTACCTATCTTGTAAAATAAAGTTTAAGCTTTAAAATGAGATGTCGTGCGTCTCAATCCGTCCAATAGAACCAGATATATGATAAAATTGGTGCGCGCAGGGACGGAAAATGTAAGATATTTGCACTAAATTTGCAATAACTTTGGTAAAAGTAAATCTTTTTTTAATTTTCAAAAAAATACATGTTTGTTATGAGAAAAAGTAACTATTAACGGATAAAAAATTGTACTAGCTATAAAAATAAACATTTTACAGCCATTTAAATATTTAATTTGTTAATAACAATTAAACTGACCACTTTCAGGCTTTGCGACCAAGTTTTTTGGTTTCAAGAAGTCAAAATACTTAGGAATAAGTTGTTTGCAGCCGTAGCACTCTGATTGGCTACGGAAACCTATCTGGCTCCTAGACTAATGCGAGTGTAGTAGGATCGTATTCGATGCAAAGCAGAGCAAAAGTTGTCGGTCTTTTATCAAAGGAATATCGTGTCAACAAATTGAATGTAATGAATAGGGATGATTGTTTTTGAATGTATGGTTATTATAATTTATCATGTTTAATGTTATTAACGTTTTCACGTTTTATAATTTATTATGTTAAATAATACACAGTTTTAGTATTTCAATTTATTATTCAATATGCAATTGCGTATAACCAAAGTTTACATAATAAATGTAAACTTTAGTGTAAATGTAAACTTTGATATAACCTAGATAGGTACTTATTGTTTTTGAGAAAGTAGTATGTTCTTTACCTGTTTAAAATGCCAGCACGAGTAAAACAGCATTTACCGTCCAGAGCACTTTGTTAATAAAGTTCGGTTCTTCTGCACTTCGATTTAGGAACCAATTGCAAAATTCAAGAAGAAATCAGCTGGTTCTAAAGCTTGAACTTTTTGAAAATGGTACGGGTTGAGTGAATTTTCGCGCAATATCCGCCAAACTTTGGTTTGTGATATCTCCAATCGTCTTGAAATTGTTCTTGTGGAAATAGAAGGCTGCTCCTCGACTACATTTAAAACAGCCTCTATCACATTTAAGTCATTTTGTCGATGTCCTGCACGTTCTCTGCGCGGTATGATAAACCCAGTATCACGAAGGCGCTGAACGGCTTGTACAATTGTTCGCGGACTTGGGAAATTCTGTCGATCAGGGAAATGCCTGCGATATTTAATTGCAGCGGCATTTGCGTTCTGTACACACTCTCCGTATAAAATCACCATATCCACATATTCGGCATTCGTATACAAAGCCATCACGACCGACACTTTAAACAAATAGAAGCAAACTAAACTAACGGTTTCGTGTGTTAACCTTAACATTAATTGTAAATATTAAATTTAAGTAATTTTAAATATATTACATTTTATTGTATAATCACCGACAACCAGACTGAGTATTATCGAACATTCGTTCGTTGTAAATATCCTACTTGCTTATATTTTTTTCTTTATTATTTCCAAAATTGCAACAAATCAACATAGCACGGATCTTCTGACCGAGACAACATTCGATTGGATCCAGATTGTAATTTGATAAAAATTGATATTTTTTTGTAAAATTTAAAACTCATTAACCTTACATTATATTAAATTTGGTTTAAGAATATTTTGTTTAAATCTTGTTTCTTTCTCGAAGTATAAGAGCATATCTACACATTAAGAATTTTGTACTACACCCCTTAGCTGGATGCATCTATTTTAGTGTACTTGGGTTTTGCAACCAATTATCCCAAGGAGTTATTAGTCCATGTGGACAAATAATAAATAACGTTACAATATAATATATTCTTTCAACCACCATTTGACGACATATTTTAATCAAATTGCCATCTTTTACTCTAGCTGTTGGAATTTTTTACAGACCACCGAAAACTAACATTAATGATTTTTTTAACGATTTTGATAATATTTTATCTACAGTTTGTCCTATTGCTGATGAAATTGTCTGTCTTGGAGATTTTTATGTAGATTTGTTTAATGTTCACAATCCGTTAGAACTTTTCTCAGATTATTAATGAGGCCACTAGAACAATTACTTGTACCTCTAGTACTATAATTGAGTTGTTTATTACTAATACTAACATTGTTGAATCTTTTGGAATAATTGCTGCTGACGGTATATCTGATCATAGAATGGTATTTTGTAACCTAAAATTTACTAATAATAAAATAGTGCCTAAAATTATTTCATACCGCTGTTATAAGTACTTTAATTTGAACGATTTTTTAAATGATTTGTATAATGTATCTTGGTTTGAGATGATTTATGAAAATAATCTTGATAAAAAGATTTCGATTTTTAATAAATTTTTAGTGTTTTTGACAAACACGCTCCTGTAAGAAAATTAAGAGTTACTAAACCTCGAGCTCCTTGGCTGACTCCTAATTTAAAATTAATCATGAAACAAAGAAATAAGGCACTTCAAAAATTTAAACGTACTCGCGAGCACACTGATTGGTTACAATACAAAAATTTACGAAATTACTGTGTCTCTATGGTACGACAAGAAAAAAAGGGGTACTTGTAATTTATTGTTTCTCAAAAAAATTGTAAACGGACTTGGAAAGCTCTTGACTCCCTCAATATTCGATCTTGTAAAAATTCTATTTTGCCACCTCAGATGGCATTACAATATTTTTCCCGACAAAGGAACGTGCGCTAATCCGGTATTTTACATAAAAATGGTTTCTTTGCAAAAACTACGCAACTTAGGTATAGGGAAAGCTATTAAAAAATTGTAGTATCTACAGAAAGGCATCTAATGAAATCATAAGACATAGGGTGTTCTATTTAATAAAGTCGAGACTTTTCAAATTTCAAATTATCAGGTTTGGCACGATTTTTTTTGCCCGCTGTATATCGCAGGTCAACTTTTGATACGTTTTTTGAAAGACTCTACAGTTCCTGAAAAAAAATAATTTCTAGGTGTCATACAATCATAATTATGTTAACTACTAGAATTTACAAAACATAAGAAAAAAAATAAGAGTTGATTATCTCGAAAACTATCAATATTTTAATAGGGATTTTCTACACAAAGTCCCGTTAATTTTTCACGTAGAAGTCGATAATGCCATAAAAAATATGGGTTTCCATTTAAGAAAATTAAGTTGGTAACTGCAGATTATTTTCCTTGTTTTTGCTGATTGTTCGAAAACGGCTACTCCAATAAGAAAATGTGACACAACATTTTTTATTTAGAATTTGAAGGTTTGTCAAATTTTGTTAAAATAATACGGTGTTGCCATTTAAAAAAATATCGTATTTGTAGCTACTGCAGAAATCTGGCAACACCGGAAAGAATTATTTGTAAATTTTTCTTAATCTTCCTACAACTTTGCAGTTGGAAGTATTAGTCTATTACTTCAAATAAAAAAGTTGGCCTATGTCAGGTTTTAAAAAAATAGCACTATATATATAATATTTATAAAAAACTATTTGGCAAATAGCGAACAATTTGATAAAATTGATACAGGCAAAAGCGAGTCTAAACTAGTAGAATTTGGAGTATACCATAGAGCACGGTCCTGAGCCCAATACCTTTTTCTATATATATATATTAATAGTTTATTTACCCTCAATACTCAGGGCGATACAGTGATAGTCTACACAGGAAGCACATGGCAAGAGATTCAAGACGTTGTTAAAAATTATCTGAAAAAAATTAAAACATGGTTTGATTAAATGTATCTTACAATTTGAAAAAACGAAGTACTTACCGCTCATCTGCAAAAATAATAGTAGCAAATATGTCTTGGAAGATGAAAAAATTGAAATGGAAGAAAAAGAATTTACAATAGTAAAGCAGATAACATAACTTACCTAGGTATAGAAATTGACAAGTATCGATGGAATGTTCATGTAAATAAAGTTGTAAAAAGATTACGGTCCATACCTTTTATTTTTAAAAGACAAAAGTTTTTTGCAGTTAAAAATAGTATATCACCCCTTAGTTGAACCGCATATTCAGTATGGAATTGAAATTGTTTACGATTTAAAAAAATTTTTTCTTGCATGAACGTTCCAACTAGAGTAACATCTAATTCCAGGTCTCGCTTGGATAATATAGTCACTAATTTATGTTCTGACTTATACTTATGAGACTGGAGTTAAAGATATTGATATATCTGATCATGCAGGAGTCTTTATGCGATTTAGGGATAACACACGCATTAATAATTCCAAAGCTAGTAATTATGTATTTAAACGTATAATTAATAGTACAAATACTATAAAATTTTTAGAACTCTTAAAGCAAGTGAATTGGACAAGTTTAACTGCTCCAAATTTTAATCATAGTAATTTTACTGATATTTTCTTGGATACGTTTATGCAGGTCTTTCGCCCCTAAACTGCTTTTATAAAGGAGGTAATTTGTTTGTGCTTTCGGCAGCTTAAAGAAATTCGATGATCTAAATGCAGTGGCTGAAGATTGAGATGTAACTATTTGGTGGATTAGACTGGGTAAGTCTAGTAGATACAGAGTAATAAAATAACATTGAATGATGTTAGAAATATTTTATTTATTGGAAATTATATTTATAATTCGTAGGTTATACCTTCTGTTATGTCTATATGTATAATATACTCTCCAGAACTTTCAGCCATGAATAAATGTTATTGTTATTGTGCAGAATTTTTGTACATATTTGTTTAATTTTTACATTTTAAATAAAAACTTTGTAATACCATATATTTCTTTTTCAAACACGTCATCCCTATTATAAGAAGTATAAAAAATGCATTTACTTCAGTAATAAGTAATATGTGGCAAATGTATTTTTATACTTATTAAATAAATGAAACTTTAAATTATATAGTGCAACCCGCTCATCGCATGAACTTTGCCACCTGCCTGCATGGTGGCGTACCAATCGTTTTGAAATTGCGTGTTGCCTATCATTTATCCTTATAAATGAGCCTTCTTCCTTTTTCTGTTTTGTGGTGGGGACCTTATAGTTCCTATCTCTCGAATAAATATGACAAAAAATAACAAACTGGAGATAGGATTGTATAACAAATTTGCAAAATTTTTTGTGCACGAGAATGTTAAACTGATGTCCATTAAATCTTTTTACACTTTTTCTAAAAATTTTCTGTTGACAAACTTATTTCAGTACTGATGAATTTATTTCTGTTGTTTGTCCTGGTGTGGACTTGAAATGTATTTACTTATTGTATGTATAAAAGTCAATAAAGTCTATTCTGTTATTAATATTATTATTGTTATTGTTATTGTTCTGGGTCACCGTCACCGTCATCGTCACAGTCACCCTCACCGTCACCATCACCATTATCATCACCATCACCATCACCATCACCATCACCGTTATCATCACCATCACCATCACCATCACCATCATCATCACCATTATCATCACCATCACCATCACCATCACCATTATCATCACCATCACCATCATCATCACCATCACCATCACCATTACCATCACCATCACCATCACCATCTCCATCACCA
>NW_019417610.1:78864-86648 GCF_000390285.2 Anoplophora glabripennis
TTTCTGCATATTTACAGTTATTATTATTATTATTATTATTATTATTATTATTATTATTAAGATGAGGAGCAGTGGATATATAGGTATACAATTTTGAATATTGACTCTTTTTTATATGATGGTACAGTCCGTTTGCTACTAATATTTTTGTCACAAACAAAACCTCTATTGATTGGCCTAAAGGGTTTTTACAAAGATCTTTTAGTAACACAGACCCAGAAAAGGCGCGTTCTTGGTGTTTATATAACTCCAAAAAATATCTCAAATATTACATGATCTTCGATGAAGGGGTAAAGTAAAGGCTAAATCGAGTCAACAATACTATCCATATGTTTTTTTGGGGTACTATACAGAGTTCAACGTTGCAGAAATAAAGAAAGTAAAAGGTACGAAGTAAATGTTAAACAGAAATAGTGAGAAAAACTCCGAATTTAAAGTTACCTACGGGGTGATAGACCAATTCTGATCTGAAAATTGATTTCAGCACCCCAAAAAATGCATAGGTAGTATGATTTTGGTCGTTTCAGCCTTAAATTAACTCTTTTATTGGAAATTAAGTCATATTTGAAAAACATAGATACAAAGCTATGGTTGTCACAAATCAATTCCTCTGTACTAGTATTATTTCAAATTAAGTGAAATTGAACATTTTAGATCCTATGCAGTGCCACTAAACAAAACATAAAATGGATGCATGTGGATTCTAGAAACTTCCAAGTACTAACGACCAACAGACATTTGGTACAAGGTGGAGTGGAGAATGACATAGTGACTTACATCGGCAGAATAAGGTACCAAGGAGAGACAGTGGTCACTAAAGTTCGTGAACATGGTATTGGAAATGTGAAACTCTATTATCCTGCAGGAAATCAGGAAAAGAGCACCGATTCCTTCGAAGTTTTAATATATGATCGCTAGTAAAATTAATTGTTAATATACATTGATTAATTAGTGTTACGCTACATACAATACAATTTGGGAATAATTCTTTTATTCCCAAATTGTATTGACGTCTACTCGTTAATTTTATAAAAGTATTACTCTTATATTAGAAAGATGGATATGTTTTTGAAAACATACTTCACACAGGGCAAATTTTAGTTGTTAATAAGGGATTAAAATTTTGATATTTCACTGTTTACTTAACTCATGCTTTTAAGTAATTTTATAATGGCGTCTGAGATTACCTATTTTACTGAATAGTTAACACCAACATATTTTACTTGTAATTGCTTTATCGGGCGGCTTTCCTTCTCGTCACAAACATTTCCATAAAATTTTAAATATACCTATATTAAAATTAATGAAAAAATGAGGTTTTAAAAAAACGACGTTTGTCAAAAAATTATTTACATGACTAGATACGGATTATTATTATTATCTTATTTGACTTCATTTGGTAGGATTTGTTTGAATTAGCTTAATACGTTAATAAAGTAAAATAAAAACTAGTGCTGGGAATCATATTCGAATAATTCGAATATTCGAATTAGTACTATCTATAAATTCGAATAAGTGTAAATTTAACTATTCGGACATTCGAATTATTCGATTAATTTAACTATTCGAATATTCAAATTATTCGAATAATTTAACTATTCGAGTAATTTAACTATTCGAATAGATAAATAGTCGAATATGACGTCATGCAAACTGCGTTTGCGTTTTAACTTGTCTTAACGGTTATACCGGAAGTCGCCATCAACTTGCTTATTTTAAGTGGAACACCCTATATATTATTGAAATTTTGGATTCTACGTGTTATTTTAGGTGGACTTTTATGAAGTTTCCCTATTTCTAAAATTAACCGTTTTCGAGATATTTATTTTTTTTTAAATGGAGAGAAACAGTAACTAACTTCAAACCATGTGTATTTTATAGTAAGAAAGATAAAGCAACAATATTTATTTATATTTATAGCTAGACCCTTAAGCTTCCCATCCATACTTTCAAAGTGGCTTAATTGCATACAGGATGCTAGAAATTTAATGCCAAGTTTAGTTAACCTCAAACCTTCATAAGTCGGCTTTTATTCTGATACACAATTTTATTCTCTTTCGAACGGTATCAGGGTTCCCTATACCTATCTTTTCTAGTTTTTAAGTTATCTACTATTTTTTGTGTAATCACCTAAAATCATGTAATTTATTGCGAGGATAGCCGTGGAATTTTTAGCAAAACTTCTGTAAGATAATATTTTTTACACCCTGTACTACGACCCTATTTTAAATATTACGAGTTTTAAGTTAGAAAGAAGCCACATATTTGCCCCGGCCGGCACAGCATGTGGTATTTATAAAAAGGCTCACGTGGCTAGTGAACGCCCAATGTCATAATGACATATGGTTCCAACACGATGGGGCACCTCCTCATTTTGCAATTGCAGTTCGACAATTTCTTGACTTAACTTTCCCTAATAAATGGATTGGACGCAGAGGTCCTATTGAGTGGCCACCAAGGTCACCGGATTTAAACCCTTTATATTTCTTCTTATGGGGTTATTTGAAATCTAAAGTTTATGTGAATAGACCAAACAATCTTGATGACCTTAAACAGAGAATACGCCAGGAAATAAGGCTTATTCCAGCAGAGGTAATTGAAAACGGGAAAGAATTCTTCGACTACAAAAATGTATTGAAGTAAACGAACAAAACATTGAACATCTATTATAATTTTTCTATTCTCATTTTCTATTTTCATTTTTCATTATTAAGAAAACCGCTGATTAAAGATATGGTATGTTATACCTACAAGAAGTGTTCAGAATTTACAGTACAATTCACAAATGGCATAATATACGGAGTGTTCTATTAAAAAAATCAATGGTGACTGCATTTGTTCTTCTTAAGATACGCTGTATGCAATTTTCTTATGTAAAAATATCCACAACAAAAAAATACTACCTAATCGACATGTCCAAGCTTTTTCTCATAAAATAATTACCTGAATTTTAAACGAATTTGTTCCTTATTTCATCCTGAACGCACTGTGTTTAAGCAAAAACGCATGCCAGAATTTTCATTTGATTGAAAAAACTGCAGAATGTGGGGTATACAGTGTAGGAAAGCGCCGATGGTCTATCACAAGTTACGTGAGAGCGATAAAGTAAGACATAGAAATCCATGCGATAGAGAAGGATGGCTATAATGAAGGCTTCTCTTTGTCACCGCCCGTTTCGCCCTTCCACAAATAAGATGGATGGATCACATGGATTTCTATGTCTTACTTTATCGCTCTCACGTAATTTGTGATAGACCATCGGCGCTTTCCTACACTGTATACATAAATGAATAATTAAATATATGATCAACTTTGTATGAAATTTGTATTTATATAAATTAATGCTCTTCCTGTGTATACAAGTGTTGGTTTTTACTAGGGCTGGGACATTTTTTAAATTTCGTATTCGTATTCGAATAGTTACTTCAATATTTATTCGATTACCTATTCGAATTATTCGAATATATTGGAATTATTGCAATATTCGAATTATTTGAATAATCCAGATAATACAAATATTACACTATTATAAAATGTAGAAAATTCAAATGTATTTTAAGAGAGCTGAAATTGATAATATTGTACAACTTATCCTGTCCTGACGATATACTTTATGAAAGAGAAGCGGGAGCCACTGCAGCAGCAGTTCACGTTAAGACCTCTTTTATGCACGCGTTTTCCTCCTCTCAACGCGGAGTTGACAAAAACGCCGCGTTTCAAGATACCCTGAATAGAGTTACTACGTTTATGCATTTTACGCTCATTTATTTGCTCTCGCGTTTTCAATTCTGTCGCGATGGCTTTACAGAACGCTTGGCGACACGCGTTCCGAAAAAGCACGAAAGTATATCGGCGTTTTTATGCAAAGCGCTCTTTGTCGCAAGTCCAGTGGCTCTGTCTGTCAAGAATAGTTTTAACACAGTTTGTTTTAGTTTTAGTTTAGCTATTGATCAAGCGGGACATGGATGCAATGGACGCAATTGAATTCTATTTCTATTAATTGGATGTACTACCCATCGCCTCTTACGTTTTCTATTACATATTTTTTTATAGCACAAATACAATATACACGGATCCATTTTCATGTACTTCACTGACTACTGTGTGGCATGAAACTGGCGACAACTGATAGAATACGCGTGCATAAAATGGAGCAGAAATATACCGCGTTTTTCTCAATTTCGCGTTGAGAGGAGAAAAACGCGTGCATAAAAGACGTCTAAGTGGTACGTGGACGCCATTATTTTAGTTGAGAAGGGCATGCCCGAAAACCCTGTATCCCAAATTTTCAAAATTCAAATCGAAGTAATCTCTGAAATAATTCTAATGGGCCGTCACTGTGAGACACCCTGTATAATATAGGTAACTAAGCACTCGTCCCAAGCCAGGTCTACTTGATTAACTACATTAATCCAACATTATATTCACAAGTATCTCACTGCGAGCAGTTCGATAATTATGATGTTAATGCCTAAGAGACATACAATAAATTTAAAATTATTTTATATTATAGAAGCAATTCTCTGTCAGTAACTTTTTTATTTTATTTTTGAATATGTTTATTGATTTGCTGCTTTTTATTTCCGGATGAAGAAGATAGAAGAACTTTTGACCAGTATAAAGTGGAGATTTTTTGCAATATGTATGATAAAATTTGTCAATACATATTTTGTATCTATTTCTTGTCGGGTATATGCGTATGATTTTTAAAATCTTTAATGTTTTTATAGACAAACATAAAATTGGTCTGCCAGATTCAGTTTGCGTCATTCCAAAAATAAGACGAATTATACGTTTTTGAATTATGAATATCCCAGAATATACAGTTGTTTGACCCCATACTATTACCTTATAGTTACAACGTTGTATACACACTAGCATAGTAAAATGCAAAATAGAGTTTTCGTCCAAGTTTTTTTTTTATGTTTTTAATGCAAAAAAATATTTATTTAATGGTGTTCTCATTTTAAGATCCATAAAGCTTGGCATGCAAATTTGAGTGAGTCATTCAAATGTGTAAATTGTTTAGATGTTAATTTGAAATCACAGTCCAATATTGACGTTAGTCACTCTTGTTTTGATCTAAATTGTCCCATAGTCCAGAAAAAGATTGAAAATGAGAAACAGAAAATCTGTTACAAATTCCCTGACAAATAGTAATCGAATTATTGTACTAGCGGTACCAATTCTAAGTTACGTATACTACATATAAATATACAGTGTATTAGAAATAAGATAGACCAACTAGAATTGTATTTATCAGATAATAATGTTGATATTGTTTGTATTACTGAGCACTGATTAAATGCATATCAAATTGATTCTGTAAAATTAAATGGATATATTTTATCATCAATTTTTTGTAGAAAACAATTTAGAAATGGTGGTACAGCTATTTATATTAAAGATTATTTAACTATGTATGTAAAAGAAATTCAATTTTTGAAATCTTGCTGTAAAGAAAAAATATTAGAAATTGTTGGTATTGAGATAAAATTAGATTCTGAGACTATTAAACTATTATGTCTATATAGAATATATAGACAAATAAATATGAAAACGAGTTTTTTGCATACTTAAATGATATTTTGAGAAGGGTGTGTATTAAAAATCGTGATAAAGTAATCCTATGTGGAGATTTTAATATCAACTACATATTTAGAAGAGTCCGATCAAAAAAAATAATCTACTTAATATTATATCATCGTACAAAATGTGTAATTTAATAAAGTAACTCACTAGGATAACAGCCACTTCTGCTACCACCATTGACTATATGTGTGTCAATTTTAATGAAAATGTTTTTTGTACTGTTTGTCATCATAATTTATCAGATCATTCTGCACAGTTATTATTACTTGATCATGTTACACATAGTCCTGCCTATGCAATGAAGCGACTATTCAATACCAGTAATTATCAAACGTTTAAATCTATTATTATTAGAGAAAATTGGAAAGATATGTATTTAAATGGTGATGTGCATGAAGCATATGATGCTTCATGCACATATCAATCATATAATCATATAAAATCAATATTTTATTGATACTGTGTCGTATCATATAAATATTAGTTTTCCTTACCAAAAAGTTACGCTAAATTCATTCAATAAGCTTAAATCTTGGCTAACTAGAGGTATTATAATTTCATCCAGGAGATTAAAAGTTTTAAACAAAATAATGTTACAAACCAAGTCTGAAAGTGATAAAAGATACTTTAAAAAATATAAGAAAATTTATCGTGAGGTACTTAAAAAAGCAAAAATATTATACAATGACAGAATATATGAATCGTCTAGCAATAAGTCTCGTGCTGCTTGGAAAATTATAAAAGGAAATGTTGGTAATCACAACAATAAGATGCAATATATCTCTGAAATTATCACTGAAGATAAAATAGACTCTAATTCATTAGCAATATCAAATAAGTTTAATAATTTCTACACAAATATTTCAAGAGTTAAATAAAAAAATAATAAATACAAATAATTTTAAATACTCTTCTAATAGATATTATCCAACACGTTTTTTATCTAACGTAAAGGTAACTGAAATATTCAATATTAATGTTGGTTTGAAAAAGTCTAATTCTGCAGGTTTGGATGATATCTCATCAAATTTGTTAAAATAATTTATTTATGTTTTTGTTGAACCAATGATATATTTAGTGAATTTATCGATAAATGAGGGAACATTTCCAAATATTTTGAAAATTGCCAAAGTAATTCCTTTATATAAAAAGGGAGAGGTGAGTAAAATTGATAACTATTGACCGATCTCTTTGTTATCGACATTATCTAAAATTTTAGAGAGAGCGATCTTAGGTTTTTCCAAAACAATTAACTTTTTGACATGTTTGCATAAAAATTTGAATGCGAAAAATAAATGTGTTAGTCTTTTTCTAGATTTGAGTAAAGCATTTGATCTTGTAAATTATGACTTATTGCTCGACAAACTCTTTTTATACGGCTTGAGGGGTAAGGTTTATGAGTGGTTATCTTCATATCATTCAGATAGAAGTCAAATTGTAGAAATAAATAAGTGTAAGTCTGATAAATTAAATTTAGAATACGGGGTACCTCAGGGTTCAGTCCTTGGTCCTTTGTTGTTTATTATTTTCATAAATGATATATCTAATGTTGTCAATCCTGAAAATTTGACACTATTTGCCGATGATAGATCTTTTATCTGTGCAGACTATACTGAAAATGATGTTATTATGCAAAGTCAAAGTATCTTGGATAACTTTACGAATTGGTTTAATAGTAATAAGTTATTTGTGAATGTCTCTAAAACAGAATTTATTACATTTAAGACAAAATCATTGGAACGAACTGAGAGTCGATTATTAAAAGTGAATGGTACCTCTATACGACAAACTGATACAATAAAATTTTTAGGTGTATACATAAATCAATTTTTGGATTGGAGTGATCATATTAATAACTTATGTTCAAAATTATCTTCTGTCTATTATGTACTATATAGGTTAAAATGTCTAACAACTAAAAAAATTTTATTGTCATATTATTACGCTCATTTTTATTTTAGAATAAGATACAGTATATTATTTTGGGGATGTTCATCTCAAATGTTGAAAGTTTTTAGATTACAAAAGAGAATAGTAAGGAGTATAACCTCAGTAAATAAATATCATTCATGTAGAGATTTATTTAAAAATCTCAAATTACTTACCGTACCATGTATTTATATATATATATATACTTTTATCCAACATACTTTGTGACATCATTTTATAATAATTTCCCGGCTTTTTGACAT
>NW_019417611.1:0-4544 GCF_000390285.2 Anoplophora glabripennis
AACTGCTAGGGGTTGGTCAACTAGCCGCAGCTTCCTGTAGACAACGACCCAATAACTCCCGAATGATAAACTAATACACTTATAATTATATGTATGTATGACAATTTAGGAAGTTTTCAGTTTATTGAGCACATTTTCATCATATATGTAATGTTTTTTGCCACTTTGAGAAAGACGTACATATATCTCCCAGCAAACACAATTACATAAATTCAATATAACATATATAAAATAATGTTACAAATTTTATAACCTGCGATATAACAAGAATATAAAATTTACGTAGTCGTTATATCACTATTTCCTCCTCATACCAATATTGCTACCATAGTACATTCATATAACATTTTATATAATACGTTATATTCGTATTATGTAAATATAACATTAAATATATACAGTAATGTTACATTTTTAATTAATATACGTTATATTAAAGATTTATAACAATGTAACCACAAGCCACAATTGCATATACAGGGTGTTCAGTTATTATAGGAGCAAATATTACAAATAGATTCTATGAAAATCAAGAGGGCTAGATCAAATAAAATTTTGTCGAAAAATGCTTCATTTCCAAGACAATAGTGTTGAAGTTTGAATAAATTTACTATTTTCAGACATTTACGAAACCTGTTCAACAAAGCAATTTTTCTTCATTCAAATTTAAAAAATTGTTTAATATGGGTTTCCGAGATGCCTGGAAAAATTTTTTTGGACTTCAATACCATGTATCTCGGAAAATAAACATTTTTCGACAAATTTTATTCAAACTACTCGTCTAGATTGTTATAGCAAGCTATTGATAACGTTCAGCCGATTAGTAACCAGTGGTGGTGGTTTGTGAAAATTAAATTGAGGTATAAGACCCATACCATATTTATAGTAAAGAAATAGTATGTAATAAAAAATTGGTAGAATTACATGTAAGTTGTAGTATTTCTAGACGTTTTATCACATTACTCCCTTTTAGACATTATCACACACAGATACACAAATTTCTTCCTTCGTTGTATAATAGAATAAAAAATACTTGATTCTAGAATGGGTATAACAGAAAATAACAAGTGTTTTATATATTTCATTTCAACACAAAGTACTTTATTTCAACATAAAATATAATATTTTACAATAGGAACTTCATCACAGGAGTATATATCGCCATTTATAAAACAAACAGTACCTAGTAGGTGATTCAGAAATACTAGGAAAAAATTAGGTGCAGAATCTATGTGAGACATTATTTCATATATTTTTTTGTTTTCCTAATTTCAAATTGTTCAAAAAACTAAATGGCATTACGCATAACTAGCGCCATTGGGTCATACAAGTCAAATAATTTCTCACGCATATTCTGCACCAATTTTTTTCCTAGTAGTTCTGAATCACCCTGTATAATGAATAAATTATATTAAATTATCTATTTATTTTTTACTTCCCGATCAAATCTTTGCTTTGCAAACCTAAACCATTCACTGACGACCTAAACCATTCACTCGCTGTCAGCTCAAATTCCATTTTAGTAAAATGTGTAAAAGATAAAAAAATTGATTCTAAAAAAGAGGTTACATTAATATATAAAAATGCTTTATAGTTGCAGTTACCTTCAATTGATGATATCATCAACAAATTGCATACTCTGAAGTTATTTCTATGTCCTTTCCATGAGCATTTCATAGCACATTCATTGTGGAAAATTTGACTTAAAATTATCTGAACATTATCCTTAGCGTGACGCCCACCAATGGATTTTAAAAAATGTTTCTAAAAAATTTTTATAATATACAGGGTCGGAAAGTTCACATGGTTCATCGGCCGTTACGTGAGAGCAATAAAGAAAGTCATAGAAATCCTTGCGATAGAGAAAGATGGCTATAATGAAGGCGTCTAATAGTCTCTGCCCATTTCGCCCTTCCACAAATAAGGTCCAATTCTTATTTGTGGAAGGGCGAAATGGGCGGTGAGTATGAGACGCCTTCATTATTGCCATCTTTCTCTATCGCACGGATTTCTATGACTTACTTTAACGCTCTCACGTAACGGCCGATGAACCATGGGGACTTTCCGACCCTGTATATATATATATATTTATTTATTTATTTATTTTTCAAAAGATTATCAAACAAATCTATATCTTCAGTTGTGCGTAATGGAAGTAAATCCTTAATCGAGTTGTAGTCATTTTCTATTACATGCGGTGATTCCAGTTTTGCTAATCTATCATGAATAGATTGCAGACTAATCTGAATTTTTGCAAACATTCTTAGAATTGTTCGAATATCAGCTGCTATAAATTTAATTTATTTTTATTTTCTAGAAAACAATTCATACCTTTTATATAAGATGTCAGTTGTGATTCCGTTATTTGTGGGTGAACTGCAAAAAATAGATTATTTTATTTGATGACAATTTTTTGAATTAAGTACATTTATATCTCTAAAGTAAAGCAATTTAATTATATTATTTATTTATAAACTCTCTACTCGATAAATTAATTTTTATGGACTTCAGAATGTTTTTAATTTTCCAAAATGATTTGATTACTTATTAATATCAATGCCTACATTAAAAAGGTTCATTACTTAATCTGTTAAAATATATAAACGTGCAGTGACATTGTAAGCGTTATCTCTATGGTTCTTTGAACTTGTCGAGTTTTGAATCTAGGCGACTTACTTGTAGTAGGCTCTTCAATAATAATATGTTCCAGTGGAATGTTTTCTATATCAACAACAGGGTCCTGCTCAGATTCATCTCTGAAAAATATATCTTATGATAAACACATATTTTTATGCATCAGACAAATCGTAATCTTTTTGTCAATATCTCATTCTAAATTTTGAAAAAATCATTCTGAATTTTGAGTGTTTTGTTCTTCATGACTCAATGTGGACTTGAATGTCTTGGAAACAAATATACATAATTTTTTAATGTGTGAATGTGTTTTTTTTTGAACTTGTATATTTTAAAATAGAATATATGCATGATACCGCACTTTGCTATTATTGCTCAAATATGTTATTATATTACGAAGTACAAAAATAAAATATGTGCTTGTATACATATATAGCAGTTTTAATCAATACTTACTGTTTTTTCCTATTTGTTTTAACTTCTACTGGTGGAGGTGGTGGTAGTGACTGTTTGAATTGCCTGGAGTTTAGTGCTAAAACAATTTTTAAAAAATCATTTCATGAAACATTTTAATGAAAGTAAAATCCTTACCACTTAAACTGCTATCATCTGAACTACTTTCAGTAGAGATAGATCTTGGAAGTAGTTTCCTTTCCCTCTTCCACACTCTTCCGAAGACGAATATTCAATATCTTCAGCTTTTCGCCTAGCCGAATCTAAAGATGCTAGAATTAAAATAAGTTTGATTATTTTTACTAACTTTTAAAATAAAGTTTAAAAAACATTACCACAAATTTTTTCAACCATCACATTGTGTAGTATCCAAGTTTTCCCATCTGGTTGTACTCCTTTGTTAATTAAGGCACTAACATTTCGAGAATGCTTTGGCCACCAACACTGATTATTATCATTTAACCAGTGCATTGGTACTTCAGAGACACTGTCATTTTCCTCTAAAAACCTTACCACAGCAAACATGTCTATAATTCAGTATTTACACACCGATAGACACAGACCATAGATATAGAGAACTACAAGTTTAGAATATTCGACAAATAATATGTATTTTGCCTCACATCGAATCATTCAATCAACGGTAATACCTATGTATTACCGTTGATTGAATGAATAGTTATGCAACTACAAAGTTCTGAGGGTTAGTGCCTTATGTTTCTGCGGAAATACTTGAAAATCTATTCATTCAGTCAAAAGTATTACATATACCGAGACCTACTTCAATTAAGAATACTAGATTTATACAAAATTAATAATTATAACAATTAATAGACCATATAATTATTAATCAGTTAAAATGCATCAAAGAAAATATAGCATAAACATCATCAGCTGTATGAAAACATCTGAGTTGGCAACATTTCCTTTTTATTCTAGATGCAGGAATTTTAACAATATTGGACAATGATTCTTTTGAAACAAGCCAAATTCCAACGTTTTGAGAATCACAAGGGAGTTCAAAAAATGATTCGACATTCAGAAAATACTTAGCATCTACAAAAAGGTTTTTATTTTCTAAGTAAATGTTGGTTATAAAAATAATTGAAGCATCATCTTGCCGTGTTATTTTTTCTTTTGATTATCAAAATAGGTATTGGGGTTGTTTTATTCTTTATTTATTTTACATTTATTTTTAATCACAAGAAAATCACACATAAACGGCAGCTTTTCGTCGTGAGAGCGGGTCGTAGGTTAGGAAGCAGCTAGCTAAAATTGTATATACAGTATGGTGTTAAATTAGGGCGCCACGTAACTTATGAGTGTAAGTTATCTAGCTGTATTCTGCAAAGTTACGAAAGTCAGAACACTTCATAAAGTTAGGGTTTTACTGAGACTCTGATATTTATTAGTCACATATACAGGGTGAGTGAAAATAAGTGAGAAAAATAAAAAAA
>NW_019417611.1:4661-21290 GCF_000390285.2 Anoplophora glabripennis
ATTGGTGGTTTATAACCCGCACACCTTATCCCATCGCCTACTAAAATTCAACTCTATGCTCGATTCTCTGAGAACTCGAAGGTTCTAGTACCACGGAAGTACTTTGATTTGGTGGGGGTAACATTTCCGGAATAAACGATTGATGAACTCGGCAACCAGAAATACAAATACAGATGGTAGACATATGTGACACTCAATACCTGATGAATGGGACTGTTAAATAAGAAGATTTATTTGATGGTAAGTATTTGGTAGTTAGTAATTAGTAATTAACCTTTTTTTTTGTAGGTAACTTGGTAAATTACTGTAAACCGAAGAAATATATGGATTCATATAAATTGTGAACCAGTTTTAAACAAATGTACCTACGTCATCTTTTATTTAAAGTTGTGGTATTCTAATATAGATAATATATATATATTTTTATATTGTTATTACCGTTACCTGTATAAGTATTTTCCATTAAATTTTACAATATTACTGATCAAGTATTTTAATTTTTCCTGCTATCTTATTACATTGTAATTGTAAAATTAGTTATTCATAAAGTAATTAATATGATTTTACAAATTTTAAGTACTTTTCTGGCGGTAGTAATTTTAAATGCTACAATCTAATAAGCCAATATTTTCATATGCCTTATTGTTGTGGATTTTAAAGCCATGAAACTCCAAATAACGAATTGCTGCTTGATTTTCTGACAGATTTTTGCTTAGATTTTGAAAATAAATAATTGGATATATTGTACTACATGCATCTAACGTTGTAACAGGAAGATGATTTTCTTCAGATATCCTATTAACAATTTGTTCAAGTACTTTTCCATTTGGAACTAATTTTTTTTTTAATTTTTTGCATATGATTTTCATACTTAAATGAACTAAACTTGTCTAATGATCCAAAATGTTGAACATCATTACAGAGATGTATCAAATTGTGAACATTATATGAAATATGTTCCTGTCCATAAAGTTCACCATATTTATTTACAAACCACAATAGCAATGAACTGGCATAATCATTCATTTTTATACACAATTCAGAGTCAATAAGAATACGTATCGCAACACTCAAGCTCAAAAAATGAAGATATTGTTTTTCACACAGCACTCCCTTTAGATTACTGGTCCTGTATATAACAGAAATTGTCCGAATTCAGTAGCTTTCCATCTATCTATTTCTAATATACTCCTTGGTTTCCTGGCAAATTCTGTTGTAATACAAGGCTTCAAAATAGCTAAATTTTCAGATATTTTATTCAATTGATCTACTTTCATTCTAACATTCTGTTTACCCTGTAACAGATTACTAATAATGAACATTAGGGCATTGTAATTGCAAACCTTTGGACAGCTCATGTCGAATAAAATGAATGCATTTAAAATATAAGATGACAGCTGGTATAAGAGATTAAAAGCAAATTGTACTGCAGAGACGGATGGTATACACTGATTTAAACAATAGTAAAAACTAAGTAAAGATAAAGTTTCTTGGGGAAACGCCGAGCGACGAGGGATCTGGCGAAATCGCGAGGACAGAAGATCTAAGCTACCTAGTAGAATATGAAAGACAAATAATTAATGTAAAATAATATCTATTACAATAAGAAGGCCAAATAACAACTAAGGTAATTAAACCCATTTAAATTAACAAATATTTAAGATTTCATATATCGTTTTGATTAATTTATATTTTATTGCAAATAAAAAGGTTATTTAATACTAATGTTAATCTACTAGAATAATTTCAACTCTATTAATTTCTTGTGTATTACCATCTGTTCTTCTATACCAGGTACTACATAATGCATTTATTTTAGGCCTTTTTCTTTAAATTCCTTTTTCTTCGTGTTACGATTTTTCCTGTTTAATCCACAAACAGCGAACATTTTTGGAAAAACTATATTGTTAAAACTCCAACTTGGAAGTCTGAGATTTGTGATGTTTACTATTGCATAGTGGATTGATTTGACTGAACAGTAGCAAAAAAGGGCCCAAGTCTTACTAAGGAAAAGGGTCACCATACACACAAGAAGTACCTACCTACTTAAAGTTCCCTGGTGCCAATAGATGATCTGTTACATATTAATATCAACCCCTGGAATTTGAAACGCCGCCATCTTGTTAAAAAGCACGTATGCAGCATATATTTTTTATATTATAATTTATTATTACTTATTATTCAATTGCAACTCATGTATTATTTTATAAGCTTTACTTGGAAAACAGCTGTTTCTCGGGTACCTAGTTATCATATCATTTTTTGCTAGTCTAATTTACTTATTTTATTTAATTTGTTCAAAATTAAATTCTACTCTACTTAATTTATCATTAATCAAATTATTGCTGAATTAATTTATATTAATATTAAAATTTATACTTTTTACATTTGGCGTAAATAATTTATAATTGATATTTATATTGCATTGTATTATCTATGATTTGTGTTGTTTTGTAATTCCCCAATCCTTGTCAATTTTATTTGACTGGCGCCCATGCCTACTATATTCTCAACAAATTAAAACAAAAAGCAAATCTCAATGAACCCACGACCAACCTCCGACATTGGAGCAACCGTTAGCAAAATTATTTGTAACTAAAAATAAAATAAAGAGAATAAGGTTACAAAAGAATTGGCGTCCAACGTCAGGGGCCTTATTTAACTAAAAACTGTATAGCATATAGTAATAAAATTTTGATATCTTGGTGTTCGTTTTATATTGTTATTTCGGAGGTATTCTTTAATAGTCGTGGATATTAGCCGGCAGTAGGTAATTAATCCCTTCATCCCTATCCTTTTTACAAAACAACACAATTATAACATTTATATTTTGTTCAGCCGAAAACAAATAATAATAGTATTCATTTAAAATTATTTTTAGTAGCTTGATCTTTTACTTTAAAAATATTTTAACATGTTTGTGCGAATTTTAGGAATGTCTTAAAAAAAAGTTTTTAACTTTTTGTGTTTATACGTTGATATAGTTTCTTGTCTTATACATATACAATTTGTTAAAATATTTGTAGATATTTAGGTACAGATTTCCAAGTTTTTAAATTTATATGCAATAACTTGTAGCGTTACAGCAAATTTGTGTGTACAGGGTGTGCACAGTAATTTAATTTATACTTATTGTTCGGTTTTGTGGATACATTAAGAAATTTGAACAACAATATACGGTGTGATCTGAATTACTTTTACAATTATTAGTAAAAAAAAAGGAAAATAGCTAATTTGAAACACTTTAAGAAATTGTTTTATGTAAGGAGCTGTTCAAGGGTCATCATTTATAGATTGTTTCTATTGATTTATGTTGGTAGCTGAGTGTTATGTGATTTTGTTATTTTATATTCGGTATATAACGCCATTGCAAATAGTTTACTAAAGGTACAAACACTAGGAATTTTTTTATTAATTTTTTTCCTACGCCTTGGAGCAAGACTTATTTGGGTATTAATTGCGCCATTTTAAAATTAGTTTTGCCGATAAAATATTACTTACTTTATTAAATTAAAGGTTCTTTCACATGCTCATTCCAGTTCGTTTAATTGAATGATACTAGACAGTCTAAGCATAATAGTGATATAAGTGATTTTGAGAGTAAGCCAATTCGAAATAATACATTTGTCTTGATATTTGCCGAGTTAACGTGATATCTATCTGGGGTATTTCTTATTTTTAATATCTAGCCATTGTTGTTTTGCATTTACTTTACATTTATATTTACAATTTTTGCAAAATATTTAACATTTCATATTGCCTAAATATTTTACGGGATGTTTGCTTCTAAATTGGCGGAGCTAATTGTGTAAAGCACTTTGATGTTTTAAAATATTACAATGAATTTTGATTACGATTTTGATCCTTGTCACTTAAGAGTAAACGAGTTAAATTATGAACTACGAATTCGAAATGTCTCAGCTGATCGAGTGGACATAGTTTTGAAACGTAAGTATCTGCGAAGAGAACTGAAGAAGGATATGAATCGACCTGAAGTGCAGTATGCAACACCAAAGTTCGATTTTAATCTGGAGAAAGAAGAGCTTGATACAAGTATTTCGTCTGTTACGGATTTAGTAAATAACTACGATGGATTAAATGAAGAAGTGAGTAGTCGCATTCGAAGTAGGATTGCACATATTTTGGGAAGATTAAATAGAATTCCATATGAAGTAGGAGACGAATCTGCACACTACAGAGGCGATAATATTATCCGAGTTACGGCACTATTAGAAGAGTTGGATGAAGCAGATGAAAGGATACGTCGTGGGAACATTGCAAGCACATCCATACAGGGTGGATCAAGAAACCAAGTAGTAGCGAATTCAACACCAGTCTTCAAATGGAACTTAATTTTTGATGGTAACACTTCCAGGATGTCGCTCAGTTCATTTTTACATCGTGTTGAAGAGCTGAAACATTCAAGAAATTGCAGCGATGAAGAGTTGTTTCAATCGGCAGCTGATCTTTTTGGAGGTACTGCAAGGGAATGGTTTCGTTCACAACTACGACAATGCAGGTTTAATTCGTGGAATTCTTTGGTGACAGCGCTTCGTCAGGATTTTATACCTTCAGACTACGATGACCAATTAAGAAAAGAGATAGAACAACGAACTCAAGGTCAAACTGAAAAAGTAGTCGTATATTTATCCATCATGGAAAACTTATTTCACTGTCTAGGAAATCCTCCATCGCAAGAAGAAAAGTTGAAGATAAAAGAAGAAATTTTTTACCCTGGTACCAACCTCACTTAGCTTTTCAAGTCATTCAAGATATTAGCACGCTTACTACTGTTTGTAGGGCTTTAGAAGATGCCAACATTTTGAAGCATAAATTTCAACCACCACCACGGAACGTATCGTTACTAGAACCGGCATTGGCTTACAATCCTTCACCTAGGAGAAACGATTGTGCAGATGATAGCAAATACGATACCAACACATGGCGGACAAATAACAATATCAGGCTTCCAAGACCTAGAGCTGGTATGTCTAATCAAGTATCTGCTGTACAGTGATGGAAATGTCAGGAAACTGGGCATATGCAGCGTGATTGTAGGAAAAGGATTCCTGTTTGTCATGGATGTGGCAAGATAAATGTGATCAGACCCAACTGTCCAAAGTGTTCAAAAAAACGGAAAAAGGGAAGACTTTCAGTAGGTCAAAGTCTTCTGCCTTTCACTAAGGCCTACGATACTACATCTGATATAGAATGGAAAAGTTGGTTAAAAAGGGTGGAGAATTTTTATAAATTGAACCTTAAAACTAATGAAGCAAAAACTTTATTAGTTAAAAAAAGATACGATAATAGGCCGTATGTTACTGTACGTATATTTGGCAGGTCTATTGTTGCTCTTTTAGATAGTGGCGCTAGTAATTCTGTACTAGGTGGCCCTGGTATGTTTTTGATAGACATTTTTAATTTGGAAGTAATATCCGACATCCAAAGCTTAGTCATAACTACAGCGGATGGAACGGAGCAAAATATTACTGGGTTAGTGAACTTACCTATTGAAATATATGGCGTTCTGAAGCTAACAAAGGTGTTGTTAGTGCCGTCTTTGTCACATGGTCTTATTTTAGGATCTGATTTTTGTCGAGATTGCGCAATTACTATAGAATATTCAACAAACTCATACTTTTTTGGTAAAAAGAAATTAGTCAATATTGAACCTTTAGACTCAGAACAATTGCGAGTATCTGCTATCAACAGGATATACTCAAAGGATGAACTTGGAGAATTGCAAAAAGAAAAACTTGAAGAAACTATTCTGAAATTTCGTGCCCTCTCAAAAACGGAATTGGGAAGAACAAATCGAATCGTGCATCACATAGATATTGGTAATGCGGAACCAATTAAGCAACGACAACATTTAATGTCACCTTATAGGCTTGAAGTCTTAAACCGTGAACTGGATAATATGTTGCAGCTTGGAGTGGTTCATCCTTCTTCTAGTCCTTGGTGTAGCCCAGTGCTATTGGTTGAAAAATCTGATGGTAAACCTAGATTTTGCTTCGATGGTCGTAAGCTTAACGCTGTGACCAAGAAATGTGCTTACCCATTGCCAATGGTAGACCACATTTTAAGTAAGTTATCGCCAGAATCATGTGAAAAGACAGCATTTGCAGTACCAGGACGAGGATTATTTGAGTTTGTTGTCATGCCGTTTGGTTTGTGCAACGCTGCGCAGACTCAGCAAAAATTAATGGATTCTGTTCTAGGACCAGAACTAGATCCTTACGCATTCGTCTATCTTGACGATGTCATTACTGCAACTGCTTCTTTTGAAAAGCATATCGAAATATTAAACGTAGTATTCGAACGCTTAAGAGCAGCTAATTTGACAATAAATATTGATAAATGTAAGTTTTGTTTACCAAGTCTTAAATATTTAGGATTTGTAGTGGACAAGGAAGGGCTTCGAACTAACCCTGATAAAGTAAAGTCAATGCTTGAGTACCCAATACCAAAAACAGCAACGGAAATAAAAAGATTTATAGGTATGTGCGGATGGTACCGAAGATTTATAAAGGATTACTCCACCTTAATCGCTCCAATATGCAGATTGCTAAAAGGTCGGCGAAAAACACACAGAATAGTGTGGGATAATAATGCGGACAAAGCTTTCCAACAAGTAAAACAGGCATTAATATCAGCCCGAATTCTAGCGGCGCCAGATTTTTCAAAGAAATTTGCTGTTCAGTGTGATGCCTCAGACGTAGGTTTAGGAGCAGTTCTGACACAGCAAACTGATCGTGACGAAGAGATTGTAATCGCTTATGCTTCTAGAACTTTGAATGAATCTGAACGAAAGTATACCACAACGGAAAAGGAATGTTTGGCTGTTCTTTTTGGAGTAGAGAAATTTTTAGGATATATAGGAGGAACTCATTTCATAGTAATAACAGATCACTATTCATTATTGTGGTTGAGTAATATTAAGAATCCGACTGGAAGACTGGCGAGATGGGCAATGCGTCTGAGTCAGTATGATATGGAAATTGTGCATAGAAAATGAAGTCTAAACGTAATTCCTGATGCTCTTTCTCGATCCCCGCTAAATACTTGTGTAATTAATGTTGAAGCAGAAGATGCAGAATCGGATGCCTGGTACCATAAAATGATTCAGCAAGTCGTGGATCAACCAGAAAAATATCCTGAGTGGGACGTTAGAAATAATGTTTTATATAAGCATGTGCCTTCCGAATTAGGAATTCGTACGAATTTTTCCGAATGGAAGATAGTTGTTCCAAAAGGAAAAGGACAAATGTCCTACGCTCTTGTCATGATGAACCGCAAGCAGCACATCTAGGAATCTATAAGACCTTGAACAGAATAAAAGAATTGTATTATTGGCCTCGACTCCTACAAGATACAAGAAAATATGTGAGAAATTGTCGAATCTGTAATGCTCAAAAAAATGTTAATCAAGCACGACCCGGGTTTATGGGACAACCAAAGAAGGTCCAGTACCCATGGCAGTATATATCTGTAGATATTCTTGGCCCATTACCAAGATCCAAACAAGGAAATAGTTATATTCTTTTGGTTTCAGACTATTTTACAAAGTTTTGCCTACTACACCGGCTACGTAAAGCTAGTGCATCTCAGGTTGTGAAATACCTAGAGAACAATGTATTTTTGACTTTTGTGCTCCGCAGGTTCTGGCCTGTGATAATGGAGTACAGTTTGTGAGTAGAGCATTGAAAAGTTTAGCTCACAACTACTGAGTGAAAATATTATATAATGCTCGATATCATCCACAGGTCAATGCAGTAGAGAGAGTTAATCGTGTTTTGGAAGCTGCCATAAGGTCCATACATAATGGACAATGATGATCATCGAAATTGGGATGAGGAAATTCATAAAATTGGATTTGCCTTACGCACTGCAGTACATGAGAGTACTAAGCAAACACCTACATTTTTAAATTTTGGAAGGTACCTGCTAATGGTAATTATTACGGTAAACTAACAAATGTTTCGAATATCGAAGTAGATGAACCCAATAGAAAGAAGTATGGAGAAGAAATTGACCAACTCTCACAAATATATTTAGATGTGAGACAACACTTAGCAAGAGCTTATGCAAAAAATAGTAGAACCTATAATTTAAGAAAAAGACCTGCTGATATTTATCACGTGGGAGATAAATATGGAAACGTAACTATATTCTATCAAAAAAAAGTCAGCGATTCGCAGCAAAATTAGCTCCAAAATTTGTTTTATGTAAAGTAAAAAAGGTTATTTCTCATTTAGTATATGAATTGGCTGATTTGCTGATATTGCATAGTGGATTGGTTTGGCTGAACAGTAGCAAAAAAGGGCCCAAGTCTTACTAAGGAAAAGGGTCACCATACACACAAGAAGTACCTACCTACTTAAAGTTCCCTGGTGCCAATAGATGATCTGTTACATATTAATATCAACCCCTGGAATTTGAAACGCCGCCATCTTGTTAAAAAGCACGTATGCAGCATATATTTTTTATATTACAATTTATTATTACTTATTATTCAATTGCAACTCATGTATTATTTTATAAGCTTTACTTGGAAAACAGCTGTTTCTCGGGTACCTAATTATCATATCATTTTTTGCTAGTCTAATTTACTTATTTTATTTAATTTGTTCAAAATTAAATTCTACTCTACTTAATTTATCATTAATCAAATTATTGCTGAATTAATTTATATTAATATTAAAATTTATACTTTTTACATTTGGCGTAAATAATTTATAATAGATATTTATATTGCATTGTGTTATCTATGATTTGTGTTGTTTTGTAATTCCCCAATCCTTGTCAATTTTATTTGACTGGCGCCCATGCCTACTATACTCTCAACAAATTAAAACAAAAAGCAAATCTCAATGAACCCACGACCAGCCTCCGACATTGGAGCAACCGTTAGCAAAATTATTTGTAACTAAAAATAAAATAANTGGACAAACTGATACCGATCAGATAAATATGATCTAAATACACTCAACAAGTCGGTGCCAAACCCAAATCGATTAAGCTTCTGCAAGAGCAACGCATGATTAATCTTATCGAAGGCTTTAGAGAAGTCCGTATAAATGACATCCACCTGACCCCCTCGATCTAGAACTTCAGATATAAATTGTGTTTTACATACCAGATTAGTAATAGTAGATCTACCCTGAACAAAACCATGTTGTTCAGATACAATCATATTAGATACATGATGCATAATATGTGAATGCAAGATTACCTCCAGTACCTTGCAGAAATTACATAAAATCGAAACAGGTCTATAATTAGCAAAATCATTTTTAGCTTCTTTTTTATAAATGGGTGTAATTCTTGACAATTTCCATAGAGTGGGAAAGTTACCCGATGTTAGTATAAGTCTAAACAAAATCGCCAAAGGTTTACAAAACACTGCTGAGCAGTCTCTGACAAGAAAGGCTGGGATTAAGTCGGGTCCCATGCACATATTAGCTTTAATCCTTTTAATGGCAGCGAGTACATCCGACTCAGAAATGCTGGGTTTATGAAGAACAGAAATATGTGCATCATCAAACAACACATCGACATTGTCTACGGAATCAAAAGCGTTAGAGAAGAAAGTAGCAAACGTATTTATAATATCCTGCGGATCATCAATGTTAACATTATTGAGTGTCATGGTAGATGGAATAGATGCAGTACCACCCTTAGAATTTATGTATGACCAAAAAGTATTTGGATTAGTTTTCAGCGAACGCTCAACATCAGAAATGAAATTAGTATAGGCAATGCTCGCCCGACTCTTAAAAGAAGCTCTAATATTTTTGAATTCTTCATAATCAAAAGGAGATCTAGTGGACTTATACAGTTTATATGCCTTGTTTTTACTTTTCCAAAGTGAAATAACTTCTCTTGTGAACCATCTAGGAAATTTCCTATTATAGTTTGAAAATTTACTCTTGGGAACATGTTTCGTTAAAATACCATTCAATATATTATAAAAAGTTTCAATAGCATTGTCTACATGTGTAAATGAAGATAGAATGGTCCAATCCACTAAAGACAAATCATGATATAAGTTATGGAAGTCAGCCTTTTTATAATTCAAATAACCTATGTCTTTGTTCAAAGGAAAGGTATTAACACTGTCAGCAGCTGGAAAATCTATGTCAACAACAAGAGCCAGATGATGTAAGTCAACCGGTAGCAACAACCCCTGAGCTTGAGAAACAGAGCAGTGAACATTACTTAAAATAAGGTCCAAAATTCTGTTGTGAACAGAGTTATGCTGGTCTAGATTAAAACAATTCATAAAATTGTGGAAGGAGAGCAATGTTTGGTCAGCTTGATCATTCAACAAGTAAGAAGAAAAACCCGGAATATTAAAATCGCCTAGAATAATAATATTAGAACTATACAATGTCTCAAGCGACGTAAAAGCCTAAAAAAGACTATCATACACAACATAACGAGAACCTGGCGGTATATAAACATTGAAGATGAAAAAAATATTCATTAGTTATTTTCAATTTCGCCACACAAATATCAATGTGATCCAGGTCAGGGAAACCATTATAAAGTCCACTAACATCAAATGAAGAAGATTCGATCCTACAGCTTACCGCCACCAGAACACCGCCGCCCCTCTTTTTATTAGTCGCCTCAAAGTTACGATCTCGACGATAAACACTAAATAATTTTGGATCAAATAATTCCGAATCTATAATTCCATCATGCAGCCATGTCTCTCCAAAAGCTATTACATCAAAACAACTAGCAAGAGTGTTCATAAATACGTCACTCACTTTGGTACAGACTCCCCGACAATTTTGATAATAACACTGTAAACACAACTTAGAAGAGATTGAAGTATTTGACTCTAATTGCTACGCCGAACCCAGAATATTATTTTTAAATTTTTCTAAAGTGATACTATATACATGACAATTAATGTCCCAAGAGGCATGATCTACGGCAATATCCAAATCATTATTACTTTTTTTAAATTAATGCAATTAATGCAACGTAAAACGTCCGATTTACAGTCAGCTACGATATGGTGACCAGCACAACGGGGACATATAACAACCCTGGACACACACTTATAGATAGATGATGAAATCCGCAGCATTTATAACAACGGCGAATCTCAATAGCATCAAACACATTGCAATAATCGTAGCCCACAAACAGTTTACCTTTCTCCAAAACATTCCTATACGTACTTCTATCAGTTTGAACAATCACCTGATATATGTTCCTATTCCTCTTTAATAGTATATTAAGCATTAATAACGGTAAGGGTAATTTACCGTTCGAAGACAATGTTTGGAATTTTGTCTGACACCGGTATAACTCTTAACGTTCGTGATGCTTATACTATTTTTTACACGATCGCAATAAATGAAAACGAAATTATATATACGTATTTAATTTTTTATGTAACGTCAAAAATGACGTTTCTGAATAAATTTGCGAAGCAGGTTTTTTGAAATCGACTGATATTTATTGTTGTCACGGCTTTCTTAATTGACGAAATTGACAGTTCTAGAATGGAATAGAAATTGAAAAAACATGTACTGCTCCAATTTCTGTAAGCAATTGTACAAACTGTACATTTAATTTCAACATTAATAAATAGATTTAAAATACATCTTTCTTTTATATCAATTACCCACATTTAAAACTGAATTCTAGAAAACTCATTCCAAATCAATGCGATGTTGAAAATGTCTATTTTGACAGTTATTCACTTACCGTTCTAGAACGGTAAGTGAATTACTTACCGTTTTGTTAGCCTTAGCAACCAGTAAGCGCATTCTACTGTCGTAGAAACAAACATGGTAAGTGAACTAAAAAAGCTTGATCGTGCAAAAAGGTATATTGGATATAATCTTACATAAACAATTATCATTAAATACATCCCTATTTTGAGATAGTATATAGTTTAAGAGGACATCATCAGACAGTTTATCAGATATACCGACAATTCTTAATCTAGGACAAAGTGTATTAACTTCCTTAATGACATATTTATTTGACAGTTTTTCGGCAGCCACTTCCCTAAACTTTGTACATTCCTTGTCATTAGAACAACTTATAAGTAATCCACCATCACGGGTATGTTTAACGTTAGTTAGGTTTATTTTCGCACTTATAGGATCTATTGTTTTGAAGCATGTCTGATTTGGTAGTTGAAGAACTCTGCGTAGCCCTAGGGGTGACTAGTAGTGATGCATTAGAGTTGTTTACCACAGCAGCAGCATATGATTTATTCGAGCAGCACTCCGGCCTCTGAGATATACACTTTTTTAGATGTTCAGTTATAATAAGTTCAATATCCGCTTTTATAGTAGAGAAAAGATTGTCTTTCATATTATCAAGTAATTTGCTAAATCCTCCTATCTGAGAATCCAAAGATTTGCGAACAGTTTTAGAGATATCACTGATATCAGTAATACGCTCATTAAAATTCTTGACAGTACTGTTGTAATCTTGGACGTTAGACTTTACTACTATATCACATTTACGTTTACAGTCATCACACATATAAAATAAATTCTTATTTTTGGTCAGCATATTAAATTCGGCATTACTCAATCCAATACAGGAGTAGTGATACCACTTATCGCAAGCAGCTTCGCATCCAACGAATCCTTCATTTTTATTAATTTTACATCTAGAGCAGCTCGTCATGTTGAACGAGTCGCCCCTGATAGGGATAAATCAATTTCCTACATGCGGATATAGTATTCAGGCAAAAAAATCCTTATTTATGCAGTAAATAAAAAATCTTTGGATGTTTTATACCTCAGCCAATAAAAAGTCTTTACAAAAACTTATGAAAAACGTCCATCGCACGAAGACAAAACATATCACATTAGATAAACCAGACTAGAGAAATGCAATTTTAAGAGTCAACAGAAGCACTCTGGGATTATTTCAATTAATATCAAGTCTCAATACCGTGTCCCACTGTGCAGTAGAAAAAAAATCAATCTTAAATAGCACCAAACACCGTAGAATCACGCACACAACTAGAGAGAAGATAATATATATGTTCGACAGTCATTAGGTAAATCACTGCTTTTTACATCACAAGATTTTAATAATTTTAGTAAATCATTTACTGCTTGCTGAGTAATATTGTGTGAAGTAACCCTTTTTTGCAGCCCCTCTCGAAATGTTTCTGTTATCAATTCATTATTTATTTCCAAAATATCATCAATATTTATCTCCAAGTTATCTACATTAATAATGTCCTCTGTTTCAGTACATACATTTTTCATTACGACGAATTCATGCTCGGTACAATCCTCTGCAGGCTCATGTGCCAATGAATGTAGATTATTATCCTCTTCGAAGTCCGGGTTGGAGTTCAATGTAATCTGATTGTCTGCTGGTATGCGATTATTTTTCATTGGACTGTGACTGCAATGAACCGTTTCATTTGCTAATAAATTTGCATTTTTTATTTCTAATGAGACCAACTGACGTTTTCGTCTCTTTATTAAAAGATGTAAATCTTTAGGCATGTTTAATAAAGAGATAGGTGTGCTGATATGAAACAATTTTTATGCAATATTTAAAAAAATAAAGCTCAACATTCCTTCTTAGTTAACCAAAGCGCCAAGATAGCAACAGCAAAATATGTTAGGTTAGGTATACATTTATTGTCAATATAAAAAGTCAGAAGTGCTTTACCTGAGATAATATACTAATATCTGTACCTCAGAGCTAAACTGTATTAAGTGCCAAAAATGAAATTTTACAGGAGAGAGATTTAAAGATTTAAATTTTGCTTATCATTCCGTAACTTCGAACTCTTACTTCTCTCTTACATTTTGATAAAAAAAATTAATATGATGTGAAGTTATACGTCTATTTTAATATTATTTATTGTAATTTAAAAAATAATTTTCTATTCGCATTTTTTTTAGAAAAAATTGCGAACACTATTTGGCACAAACATGATTTAGGGATTTTATATTATAATATTTACTAAGTGTGCTTTAATACTGAGGATAATACTAATAAAAACTACAAGTTTAATTTTTTTTATTGAAATAGTACAAACAACAAAACAATAAATAAACTACATTCAATAAATATGTTTAAGAATATAAACATCAGATAATATTCATAAAAAAACTAAAGTTTAAATAAACTAACAACACTTGATTTTTAATAAACTGGATAGAAAAAACATAAACAAATGTAATTATTATGTTGTGGCCATTTTAATTTATTTTAAAATAATGTCTATTTCGCGCGCTGAATGTCTGATGCGCGCACGTTCCAGTAAAAAAAGTCGTTGAGAGAACAACACCAGTACGCGATACATGTTTAAGACGGTCGGGCGAAGTGCCGATAGCCAATTTAATAAAATACCCTTAATTGTCTTCCCAATTTTCCATCTCACCTTACCTACCACTTCTAATAAGTGAGTTTCCAGCCGAACGGACAATTAAGGTAAGTCGATTTTAGAATAATAGTCCATTTTCACCTAAAACATAATCATTTTTTGGTTCCTTATCGAGCAGCATTGAATCTTTATCAGTAGTCGTTTTTTGTGCCGATTCAATCGTATAGTTAGCTGGTTGTTCTCCCATCGCAAATTTGATAGACAAAGAACCGTTTGAATACCTATTTGTTTTGATAATAGATAGCGTGCACCATCCTTGTTTGAAACTGTTTAAACCATAGCATATATTTTGGCCTGCGTTACATTAACCATTTGTAAACAAACATTGCATATTTTTTACCACCCTTTTCGAGTTGGACATAAAGCTACAAAAAACAAATACCGAATTGTTGATAATTGAAACATTAATTATGCCAAAAACACGTGTGGAGTTGACGCTAGACCGATTGTCGGCGAAACGCGAACAGCTGTTTCAACGTATTCAGCTTTGTTTTGATGCCGGCGAGCAAGTCAAATTAAATCCTACCGATGCTCGAAAATTAGAAAATTTTAAGATACGTTACGGTACAATTTCCAAAACAATAGTAGATTATCGGGAAGTTATACAAGAAATAATTGAACTAAAACAAGAAATCAAACCCGACGAGACACCGAACTATGGAAAAATAGATGCCTTTGACGACCTTTGCGATCATATTGAATATATGGCGAGCCAATTTATGAATAATAGTAATACTTCCGGAGAAAATCTGATGGACCGCCCTCGAGTACATATGCCAAAAATAGAACTAATGAAATTTAATGGTAGTGATTTAGCCTTATGGCCATTGTTTCATGAAAATTTTGTCCAGATAATCCATACGCGGTCTGATTTGAATAAAGCCGAAAAATTGCAATACCTATTAAGCAGCTGTCCACGAACGCGGTAGTTTCGGACCCGTTTGGCGATGGTGACGTGGTTGGGGGTATCCCTAAGAATTCCCAGGACACGCTGGATACGTGCAGGAAGCGTTTCTGCACGGCCGCGGCTGCTTCTGCGGATGTCGGGTTCGGCTCGCGTTGTGGAACGATAAGTGTAGGGTTCCCCTTAATTAAAAAGTAAAGGGGAACTTGTTAACGAATTCTTTTTTCCCTATTTCGTGGAATGGCAGACCAGGCCGTACCACAAGCTGAGGGGAACAGCCTTAATGTACCACGAAGGGTCGCTGATACTCAGTACTACTACTACTTTTTAACTACTGTTGGGGAAGTTTCCCCTGTGTGTATTTAAAAAATTGGTAGCGACTACTAGTCACTAAAGGAGCGGCCAATGAGAGGTTATTCAATTCAAACATAATACAAGTGTGAAGACCAACTCAGAGATGCTTCTCGTGTCAAGTCTCGACTGAGAGTGAGCTACCGAGGCAAAACTCGGTGTAACGCCGCCGCTCCCCTGAACCGTAAACTTGGATCTATGATCTCATTTCTACCAAGTTAGGGTTGTTCTTTTCCCTGGGAGCTTTATGTTTGTTTTACTCCCTTTGTATTTCTTTTTGCCTTTTCCTTTTTTTCCTATGCTTCCCCCAAGGAACTTTCTTTTTCCTTCCTATTTTTCTTTTTTCCCCTTTTCTTATCCAAAGAAAAGCCTTACCTATTATTTCTCCCTTTTTTTTCTTATCAAAGAAAAACACTTATTACTTAGGCCCCAGACCTAATGAAACGAATTCTTTCTATGTTTGGTACACCAGGAGAACTAAGCCAAAGCCTCTCTGGGGAGCTCTGTATACCACGATGTCTTGAATCGGAGTGAGCTCTCGAGCCTGCGTATGGCTGTTACCCGATGTTGCGTCGAGCGTGCCTAAAGTCAAATTAATCCACCGACTAACGCCGTTTTGACTATATCCAAGCAACGGACCAATCGCAGCGCGAGGACGCTGAATGTGACTGGAGGCGGGCACGTAGCCTACAGCGGCAATGTCTATTTAAGCGCGCGCCGCAATGCCAGAGAGATGAGCTGAGTTCCAAGCGAGCAGCCAAACAGTGCGGACGTAGTTTGTGCAGTGCAGCAGTGAGTGTCAATGCGAGGAACAGTGAAGTGGAAGCCCCACAAAACCTGTCTTTTACAAGACAAGTAATATTCTACCTTTATTAAGGCAAACTATAGAAAGAATTCGGCAATTTTATATTGCAAAATTTCTACTAACGACCGACGTTATCTCAGCCTAGGCAGAGAGACCGCCGGCATTTATTTT
>NW_019417611.1:22393-60643 GCF_000390285.2 Anoplophora glabripennis
CTGTCTGTGTGTTTGTGTAGTGTTTTGTGTCGTGTGTGTGTCTGTGTTTTGTGTTTTTGTGTTTTTAGCTTTGGGGTACTGAGGGCACCCCATATAGCTGGCGGGGTGTGGCCCGGCGCAATTTGCACACCTGGCGGGCGTGTCTTTGGCCTTTTTGCATACGTGCGTGCTGTGGTTTTCGCCACATTTTACGCACTTTGGCTCAGCTGTGCACCGGGTCTGGCCGTGGCCGAACCGCTGGCACCGGTGGCACTGTGTGGCAACCCGCTGCTTTCGCTGCAGCTCTACTCGAACCACGAGCGAGCAGCAGCGGGTTACCTTCAGGATGTCCTCCTGGTCCTGTGGGGCCTGAACTAGGACCAGGGGCATTAGAAACAAGGGGCATTAGAAACAAGGGGGATTAGAAACGGCCCGGATTGGCTGAGAGCCCGTTTTGGGGCGTGGCCTATGGACCTGGGTCCAAATAAATACGAGGGACGTGAACGACTCGAGAGCGAAACTCTGGTGGTCACAGAAATCTACGCTTGATCAAAGTTGGTTCTTTTGTTGAAAGAAATACAGAAAAATTGCATGTTGGACGTTGGAGCGCCCTGAAGGGTCCCATGGTCAGAGTTATTGCAGTATTGCTCGTCAACTCGTTCGAAAACGCTTCGAACTTCTCATTTAAGTTAGGTATAGACAATTTGATAATTGTTAAGTAAAAAACATTGATAGTTAGCGGGGAAATCGCGACTGGCTTCGAAATTCGGAGTGCCAAGGTGTTTTTGCCAAATAAAGAAAAGTCTGAAAAAGAATTCATTAGTGTAAAAACAATCTACTTAACTGACAATATATGTGTCAACGTTAATTGTGGCCTTATTTATCTCCAAAGTTGTTGAACCTGAAAGAGAGAAATAAAGTAAAAAAATTTGTTGTGTTTACACTGCCTAAAGAACTACTCTGGCAACTAAGTCATATCTAGTAAATTTGTATACAGAGTGATAAATAATAACTGACTACTACTACTACTCCTAACTTGTTTTAAAAGCAAAGTGAGTGGCAACGGCGAGGTAGGATTCAGCGGTGGAACTGTAAACTGACCGTAGTAGTGTGGGTAAGTAAGAAAAGACTAGATAGTGTATGGAACATTGAACTGTTAATAGAAAAAGGACTAAAAAGACTTTAAATTTGAACTTAGTAGAGTTTTTGAACATTATAACTTTCTGTGTAAATTCTCGGGAGATACTGTACTAGTAGAGTGAGTTTTAAGACTTTAAGAGCAAATTCAGCACTAGTACGGACAAATAGCCTCACGTATTTTTATAACTGACCTAGTGAGTGGCCTAGGATAATAACTGTCATTGCTTGTGCTGTTGAACTGTATATATTTTTTGTTGAAATAAACATGACATCAAGAGACAATCCGGTGGCGTGTTCGCTTCGGCCAGAACGTACCATTAAAGAGGACCACCTGAGCGAATCTTTANAGCAAGAAGACCTGCTCAAGGTGACAAGATGCTGCCACCTAGTCGTCAGGGTGGAACCGCAGAGGGCGAGAACCGAGCCGCAAATTCGCTTAGTTCGGAATTTACTTATTTAAATTTGTGTAATTTAGTTAGGTAAAATTGTAACTTTTTTATATATTTTTTGAGCTAGCCGTGGTAAGACCGAGTGACATGGATCGCTTTTATAGGTTTCGGTGCGGTAGAGCTAGGCTCCGCCCACCACACCGGAATCTCGACCTTAGGTGACATCTCCCCCGCCGAAAAAGGCTTTGGCTTGGGGTTTCTCTGTTGTACCTTCATTTATAGGTACAACACAACCTATGTCAACAAAACTAGAACAATACAAAACTATTAAGCAATATATACAAGTCACAAAAATAAATATCAAATACTCTATACAAAAACAAGCGCAAATAGTACAAAAACGAACGAAATAAAAATCAGACTCTCTCTTCAGGCTCGCTACCATTGTAGCAGCCACCGCACTTGGTCCTGGGGGACTTCGGGAGGTGACCTTGGCCTCGGTCGCGACCTATAGTACCACCCCCATGGAACATCGCTGTCAACGTCGCCCTCCGCTGGGTCGCTATGCCGGGGTGCCAATGGACTTCGTCCGGCATTTCCGTCCTTACCCCGTTTTTTGAGTGCCAGGGTGGCAGTGGACTTCAACTGGCACTCACCATCAACATCACGGTCCCGCCACGCCAGGGTGCCAGGCGAACGTCTGATGGCGGGCACTGGCTCGTCTGGGGAACGCTGTGTTAAGGGGCCGGAGGGAATGTCACATGACAACCTTCTAGACTCCTCGGGTGGCCTGGGGGACTCGCCATGGCATACTTCTGCATCAGATAGCGGTCGCTACCTACTGGGCCATCAATAGAGGTAACCACCAGGTTACTATCGGGAGAAAGGCTCGGTTCTGAAACAATAGAAATTTCTTCCAGGTTACTGGCGAGCATCCTCCTGCCAGCGGAAGAAGGACTGTGGCTCCTGCTACCTTGTGGTCGTCCCTCACATGTAGGATTGGGGTGGACGGCATCTCCATAGAGGTCGGCCTGGGTACCTGGGTGGGCGTCGTCTTGCTCACAACCACTATAGGCTCGTCTATCGTCGGGGAATTGGGGAAGTAGCTCCTGCTACTTAAGGAACCTTCAGGTTCTAACATCAACTGGGAAAGAACTGTCGCAGATTTCGCAATCGGAACGTCGTCGCGCGTCTGACCGTTAACGCTGCTGGCTTCCGCACACCGATCGGCCACGGCTTCACGGAGCCCAGCTCCTGGGGGCGGCGTCGATCGTGGTGGTGAAAGCGCTATCACTTGTACGTGGCGTCGGCGCGGTTGTTCACTCTTCCTCCGTCGTGGCATCGCGGCGACGATGGTTTTGGGGCGCGTCTCAACCGAATCGTGAGGCGCAGAATCTTCAAGTTGACTCTCTGATCAAAACCGACGCCTCGGCTCGAACCCACGCCGTTCACTGAACTAGTCGACGTACTAGGTACCTGATCCGCAGGTTTCGGTCCGGGATCACGTCGCGCCGTTTCGGGGTCTTCTTGGTGCACTACGGCCTCCACCGTAATTTGTCGAGGCCCTCCGTCTTCGTCGTCACTTGAGGAACTGGCTTCGCTACTAGAGTCCGGTTCTACACGTCGCGGTGGTGGTAATGGACGGATATCGTCAACATGGACCGGTTACTCGTTATCGCGCTGTTTCACCACATACACATTATCGCCGAGAACTCGCTGAACCGGGAACGGCCCTTGCCACTTAGGCGCGAATGCGGGTTGTCCTGGTCGACTCCGCGTCATCACTTGATCGCCCCGTTCGTAATGTCTATCCGCTTCCCTCGGTTCGGGAAACAGTTTTCGCTGATACACCTCTTGCCGTCGCAACGCCCGCATAATTCTTTCATCTCGCGGTTGAGGTTTCTCAATCACTGGCGCGGGTGCTGTCCATGCCCCTGGACATTTTATGTCCATACCGAACAAGATTTGAGCCGGTGACGCTCCCGTCGCGGCGTTCTGTCGATTTCTGAGCGCAAAAAGAGCCTGTGATAACTTTTCAGGCCAATCCGTGGGATTCCCATAAACGAGCGCACGTAAAGTTTTCTTTAACTCCTGAACCCGTCTCTCTACCGGGTTAGCTTGCTGTCTATAGATTGCCGACTGTACGTGTTCAATACGTTGAGCTGCTAAATAATACTCCTTCCACAGGTCTGAAGTATATGTGCGAGCGCTATCTGTGATAATAATAGCCGGGTACCCGAACCGCATAAAAATTTCCTGCAAGAATTCGATCTGATCCTGTGTGGTAGCATACTAGTTGGCTTCGCCTCCACCCACCGCGAGAACATATCCGTCAACACCAACAAAAACCGGTGGTTCCGATCGACCCCATCAAATGGGCCCAGAACGTCCAGGCTCACCATTCTCCAAGGTGCCTGGGGTGTCCGTGGTCTCAACGGCGCCTTATTCCTTGGCCGCCCTATCTTGACCGCCGCGCACACCTCGCACGCCCTGACACACTCCTTCATATCCTCGTCCATCTTCTTCCACCAAAATTGTTTTCGGGCAAACCGTCTCGTTTCCTCGCCGCCTGGGTGACCCGCAAACTCCGCGTCGTGGCATTCCTCTAGAACTTGTCTTCTTGCTGCCCTTGGAACATACATTTTTAGCAATTCGCCTTCTCTTCTCCATAACACATCCCCGTGCACCATAAACTCCGCGATCTAACGTTCCTCATCTTGATTTTGTGGGCCAGCCAGAAGGATCCTTTCCAACCTTAGCTTGTCCCGTTGGACTGATATATCCTCTAACTGGGCCCTCTTCACTATCTCTGTGATAGTTTCTGGTTCTATTGGCATTAGTTGTGTCGTATCCGGGCTAATCTCAGCACTTGGTTCCCCGCGCGTTATTGCGGTCCACCGGGTCGCGACGTTCTCGCGGCCTCGTGGTTGTTGCTGCCGTCTAGGTGATTCGGTGGCCGAGTACGCGGCTGCACCGCGGCCCCGGGTCCATTTCCCTGCCGCTGTTGTGGACAATCGCGCATGAAGTGGTCGCCCCCGCAATTATAACAATTTCTTGTTCCCGGCTGTGGCCTTCGTCCTTTTCTAGGCGGTGGTGCCGGTGGCGCTGTTCGCGGCTGACCCCGCGAGCGGTCCTCTCGTAAATCGCCCTCGATTTGGCCCACGATTTCTAGCAAGGTCTCCAGGCTGGAGAAGACCCGACCTCGCAGAATAGCTCGCGCTGCCGGTCTCAGAAGCTCTACGATCAATGACGTACACTCGTGCGCAGGTGTTTCGGGTGCTAAACGCCGGAATAATGCCCATTTTTCCATCGCGAAGCTATATGCCGATTCATCCGGGAACTGCTGTCGCCCATACAGCTGCTTTCTTAAACTCGCCCGCGTGGCGAGTGAATCATACTTGGCGAGGAATTCAGCTTTAAAAAACTCCCACGGGACTTCCGGTCGTTCTATCCGTCTAAACCTTGTTAGGGCTTCGCCCTCTAGAGCGCGCCGCACGATAGGCGCAAATTTATTCACTGGTATTCGATTATCGCGCATATAACTTTCGACGCGCTGGATAAAAACCGCTGGTTGCTCAATGTCCTTTCCCGAGAATTCACACTCTAATTCGGCGTCGCGAACCGACGGGATTGACATTACTTTTAGTGCCGCTACCTCTTGGGTTAGGCTACGCACAGCCTCTACAAGGATCAAACTCGTGTCCATGGTTCTAGTCGTTTCTAATGCCTCCGTAACATTTTCTGGGCGCCACTGGATTTCTACCTCGGGATTACCCAGAACCCTCGCCGGCGTTTCGTCAACCGTATAGTCCCACATTGCGTCGTCACTCGCGGTAGACTGTAGCACGCGAATCGCAGATCTGACGAATCCTTCGTCAAGAGTGTTGTCGGCGCGATCGGACGTGTCCCGCTAGCTCCAAAGTCGGTTGAGGCTCCCTCTCGTGCGTGCTGGTCACCGACGCCGTACGATGCGATGTATATTGGGTCCATGGTCAGACGCGAAAACCGATGCGAAATTCTTTTTAATATAGTAGACCAAGTCAACGAATTCTTATAAGTTATCCTAGGATAACATGGGGTGAAGCTATTTACAGCTAATTTTAGCTTTTGCTACCAAGTTTAGGGTTGATCTTTTCCCTGGGAGCTTTATGTTTGTTTTACTCCCTTTGTATATCTTTTTACCTTTTCCTTTTTTTCCTATTCTTTCCCCAAGGAACTTTCTTTTTCCTTTCTATTTTTATTTGTTCCCCTTTTCTTATCCAAAGAAAGGTCTTACTTATTATTTCTCCCTTTTTTTCTTATCAAAGAAAAACACTTATTACTTATTACTTATTACTACCTATGCCCCAGACCTAATAAAACAAATTCTTTCTATGTTTGGTACACCAGGAGAACTAAGCCAAAGCCTCTCTGGGGAGCTCTGTATACCACGATGTCTTGAATCGGAGTGAGCTCTCAAGCGCCATTATTCTATGGCTAGAAATTGACCTCAATGATTTGGGATCGAGGGGGATTATCCCTCTTTATCCTGCCTCATCTCGTGTAGGCCTGGACCTTCGTAGGTGGGCCCCATCCGTCGTGTATCCCGACCGCAAATGCGGCCGGTGTAGGCGCTTTGTAGGACCTCCTTTTGTCCTGGCTGGGCCTCGCCGGCTAGGGCCCTTTCTTCTGGCGCTCTTCTTGTTTCGCCGGCTCGTCTGTGTAAACCCCCGGGGATGGTGTCATGTTTATGTGTGGTATGGTTGGGTAGGGTAGTGCGGCTATGCAGCCTGGGATGCGCTTTTGCTAAGGTGGCCCTTAGGCTAGCACGGGAGGGAAGGGGTAAGGAGGGTATGGGGAGGGGTGTGTATGTGTGTGTGTGTCGTTGTCTTCGCTTCTTGATCCTGGCGGTTTCTGAAACAGAAAAGGTTAGCGGGCAGGGGGGGATGTCTGGGGTGGTCACCCAGGGTCAAAAAGTTGGTGTCTAGGTCTTTTGTGTTTGTCGGTTATGTCGGGTACGTAGTCAACGGCTTGCCTGAGGAGGGGATTGTCATGTCTAGCGACTACGTCAAACCGTTTTTCCGCGTTTTGTCTTATTGTCTGTGTAGCGTTTGTGTATTGTAAGTCTCGTAATATGTCAGTGTTTCTTACATACCAGGGCGCGTCGATGGCCGTGCGGAGGGCTATGTTTTCCACAGCCTGTAGTGACTTCAAGTGGCTTTTTGCCGCGTGATCCCACGCCGGTGGAGGCGTAGGTTAACTGCGGTTGAAGTACCACCTTGATAAGCGTTCGCTTATTCCTTAAACTGAGGGTGTTTCCACCTTTGAGTAAGGGATAGAGCCTAGCCCTGGTGGTCTTCGCTCGCGCCACCGTCTCCACGATGTGCGGTTTCCACGTGAGACGCTGGTCCATCGTCACGCCCAGGTATCGTGTTTGTCGATTCCAGGAGATAGGTTCCTGGGATAGTGTCAGTCTGTCGAGGTTTTGTGGGATTTTTCGTTTGGTAAAAAGGATAGCCGAACTTTTGTTGGGATTAATTTTGACTTTCCACCTGTTGCACCAGGTTTCAAGTTGGTCTAAGGAGTTTTGGAGGAGGGAGACGGAATATCTAGGATCTACGGATTGGGATGTGATTGTCAGGTCGTCGGCGTATAAGTATATGTTGGTGTTGGGGGGATGTGGGATGTCGGAGTTGTAAATGGTGTATAGGTGTGGGGACAGGACGGTGCCCTGGGGGACACCGGCCTCCATGGGACGGGTGGTGGAAAGGGAATCTTGGATTTGGATGCGGAATTTTCGGTGGTGTAGGTAGGATTTTATGAGTTTGGTAAAGGATATGGGATATTGGTTGGTGAGCATTTTCATCAGTAGGCCTTCATGCCAAACCGTATCGAAGGCCTTTGCGACGTCCAGGAAGACAGCACCAGTGTACTGTCCCCTGTTGAAGGCCGCCGTGATGTGCTCGGTAAGGCGAAGGATTTGGAGTTCAGTGGAGTGATTGGGTCGGAAGGCGAACTGCTCGTCTGGAATGACTTGCAGTTCTTGGGAGTGGGTTCTTAGACGGGTTAGGATAATTTTTTCTACCACTTTGCTCATAGCCGGGAGCAGGCTAATGGGCCGGTAGTTGGATGGGATGGTGTGATCTTTGTTGGGTTTTGGGATAAGGATTATGTTTGCTGTTTTCCAGCGGGTAGGGAAGTGTCTTAGTCTGAGTGTCGCGTTTGTTATGTTTAGTAGGGCCATGAGGCCCTTGTGTGGTAGTCGTTTAAGTGTCGTGTTATGTATATTGTCGGGTCCGGGGGCTTTTCTGTTTTTAAGTCTGCGTATTGTCAGTCTTAGTTCGTCAGGTGTTGCGGGGGGGATTATGTCATTGTCTGGCTCTCTGTCGACGCGTCGGGCCGCGCGCTCAGCCACTATCTCGAATTCCTCGTCTTCGTCGGGCAGCTGAGGCAGTCTACACTGCAGTTCCAGGCTATCGGCGAAAGCCTCGGCCTTTTCCTGGTTCGTGTAAACCACCCCCACACTACCGTGGATTGGAGGAATTTTACGGCGAGCGGTCTGTCGCAGGGCCCTCTGCGTTTTCCAGAGGCTGTTGTCTTGTGGATCCAGCGACTCCAGGTGCCTAGCCCAGTTATCCTGGGCCAGTTCATCCAGAGCCGCCTTCACCCGTCTGTTAAGTACGTTTAAGTCATGTCTGTGTCGGGGGAGGCGGGTGCGGGTGGCAAGCCGTTTCGCACGTCGTCTGTCACGTATTAAGTTTTTTATGTCATCGGGGAGGGTGCCCCGGGGGTTTGTCAGTCGGGGGACAATAGTCTCCGTCGTAGTCTGAGTCAGGGCGTTTTTAATGTCAGTCTCAAGGGAGAGGATTGCCGCCTCCAGATCATGGGTGGTTTCGATGACTGGGAGCGCCATGTTTCCTTGCATTACTGTTCGGAAACGCTCCCAGTCAGTGAACCTCCTCGTGAAGGTGCCTTCATATCTCTGTCTTCGCCCCAGATCCAGAAATATTGGATTGTGGGCGGAAGACCCTTCGTATTGGGTGGATATTTGGGCATTTAACGGTATAGATTTTAAGAGGGCAATGTCGATAACGTCGGGGCGTCCTACGGGTCCGTAATGTGTCGGTTCTGTCGGTCCGAGTATAGTCAAGTCGTCGTGTCTGTCTTGGTAATTCAGCAGGACGCGACCTCTTGTGGTCGTCGTCCCGCTGTGCCATATGGGGGACTTCGCGTTGAAGTCCCCGATGGCAATTGTCTGGGGCCAGGAAAGGATTTTGTCTAAGTCATTGTCAAGTAGTGGTAGTCTGGGTGGGTGGTAACAGGACACCACCGCAACGTCTCCATGCCGTAGCGATCTCACCGCTATCGCCACGGCCTCTGTGTTTTGAGTTTGGAGCCGCTGCAGCGGATAGTGGTCGATGCACTTCTTTACTATGAGTGCAACACCACCCCCGTTACGGTTTCTGTCATGTCTGTATATGTCATAGTCAGGGATGGAGGTACGGGATGCCTCGCTGAGGTAGGTCTCCTGGACAGCCATAACGTCTATGTTTAGACGGTTCAAGATGTCCACGAGTTCCGTTTTTTTGGCCCGGAACCCGTCAAGGTTCCAGGACGAAATTCTCAGCGAGGAGGGTTGGGAGGGCCGACGAGCCATTAGAAGTCGAATAATTTTTGCATATTCGACACCATGGTCGTCAGCTGGACGCAGAAGTCCTGAAGACGCTTTGTTGCGTCAATCAGGGCCGCCGCGCCCGGTTGGGAGGGTGTCGTGTCTGTGTGTGCGTGTGGTGAGGTGTTGTGTTTTTGTTTTTGTGTGTTTTGTGTTTTTCTGGTCATGTCAGCGTATGTGCGTCCTGGGGTTGTGTTTGGGGTGGGTAGGAGGGGCTGTCTGTGTGTTTGTGTAGTGTTTTGTGTCGTGTGTGTGTCTGTGTTTTGTGTTTTTGTGTTTTTAGCTTTGGGGTACTGAGGGCACCCCATATAGCTGGCGGGGTGTGGCCCGGCGCAATTTGCACACCTGGCGGGCGTGTCTTTGGCCTTTTTGCATACGTGCGTGCTGTGGTTTTCGCCACATTTTACGCACTTTGGCTCAGCTGTGCACCGGGTCTGGCCGTGGCCGAACCGCTGGCACCGGTGGCACTGTGTGGCAACCCGCTGCTTTCGCTGCAGCTCTACTCGAACCACGAGCGAGCAGCAGCGGGTTACCTTCAGGATGTCCTCCTGGTCCTGTGGGGCCTGAACTAGGACCAGGGGCATTAGAAACAAGGGGCATTAGAAACAAGGGGGATTAGAAACGGCCCGGATTGGCTGAGAGCCCGTTTTGGGGCGTGGCCTATGGACCTGGGTCCAAATAAATACGAGGGACGTGAACGACTCGAGAGCGAAACTCTGGTGGTCACAGAAATCTACGCTTGATCAAAGTTGGTTCTTTTGTTGAAAGAAATACAGAAAAATTGCATGTTGGACGTTGGAGCGCCCTGAAGGGTCCCATGGTCAGAGTTATTGCAGTATTGCTCGTCAACTCGTTCGAAAACGCTTCGAACTTCTCATTTAAGTTAGGTATAGACAATTTGATAATTGTTAAGTAAAAAACATTGATAGTTAGCGGGGAAATCGCGACTGGCTTCGAAATTCGGAGTGCCAAGGTGTTTTTGCCAAATAAAGAAAAGTCTGAAAAAGAATTCATTAGTGTAAAAACAATCTACTTAACTGACAATATATGTGTCAACGTTAATTGTGGCCTTATTTATCTCCAAAGTTGTTGAACCTGAAAGAGAGAAATAAAGTAAAAAAATTTGTTGTGTTTACACTGCCTAAAGAACTACTCTGGCAACTAAGTCATATCTAGTAAATTTGTATACAGAGTGATAAATAATAACTGACTACTACTACTACTCCTAACTTGTTTTAAAAGCAAAGTGAGTGGCAACGGCGAGGTAGGATTCAGCGGTGGAACTGTAAACTGACCGTAGTAGTGTGGGTAAGTAAGAAAAGACTAGATAGTGTATGGAACATTGAACTGTTAATAGAAAAAGGACTAAAAAGACTTTAAATTTGAACTTAGTAGAGTTTTTGAACATTATAACTTTCTGTGTAAATTCTCGGGAGATACTGTACTAGTAGAGTGAGTTTTAAGACTTTAAGAGCAAATTCAGCACTAGTACGGACAAATAGCCTCACGTATTTTTATAACTGACCTAGTGAGTGGCCTAGGATAATAACTGTCATTGCTTGTGCTGTTGAACTGTATATATTTTTTGTTGAAATAAACATGACATCAAGAGACAATCCGGTGGCGTGTTCGCTTCGACCAGAACGTACCATTAAAGAGGACCACCTGAGCGAATCTTTAACTTCCACCAAGTCCCTGGAAGGGGCATTTAACGCTCAGGTGGGAACGGAGACGGAAGGGGCGACGTCGTCCTACATAAATTTAGGCGGGATGCGTCCCGGGGTAGCCTTTCCGGACTCCGCACATCTGGAACATTCTAATACTTACCTGGATATCGTCTCCAGAGGGTCCGTCGGCCCTTCAGGCGCATGCGCACAACAAAGCGCAGCAATTGGGGAGCGCGATCTGGAACATGGCGCCCAAGCGCACGGCGCGAACCAACGACATGAGATTCAAGAGCCTCAGCTCTTACCGACCGAGGTAACCGCTCGAACAAATTTAATGGATAAGTTAATGGAAATGGAGGATAGTACATCTATTCTGTGTTTCAGGCAACAAACCCAGTGGCGCCCAGAAAACAATGAAGGGAAATTAGTAGAAGTAGTGGGATTGATGATGGAGAAATTTGTGGAGGCTGTGAAACCTCCGACACGAGAAGAAAATAGACGTCCGGAGTTTGACCCAATCTTTGCCGGAACGGAATATGAATATCCAAGACAATTTTTGAAAAAAATCAAAGATATATGTAAGAAATAACGGTTCGAGGAGTCGAACTGGACTCGATTCGACGTAATCAAGTTAAGAGGGGAGGCTGACCGATGGTTTAACCAGTATCGACATTTTGACTGGAATTTCGAAGAATTCGAACGAAGTGTGATTGGTCACTTCGATAATGATTACTTGCGGTTGAGGCTGCAGAAAGATTTGTTTACTAAGAGTCAAGGGAAGGAGGAAGTTAATCTGTTTATTGCCCAGAAGTTGACAATGTGTCAAAGATTAAATCTAGGTATACCTATGGAAAATTTGGTGCCACAAATAAGAGTGCTTTTACGACCAGACATACAGATGGCCCTAATAGAACGGCCAATTGGTAACATGGAAGAATTGACTAAGGTTGCCACAGAAGTGGAATGTCAATTGGAATTTATTCATGGTGGAAGAGGTTTGAGAGAAGTTACGACTGGGCAGGAATTAGTCCCGGTTGGTCCTTGATCGCGTCCTATGAATTATGGTTGTCGATTTTGTGGTGGAAGTCATCCGAATCGAGGCTGTCCACGGCGAGCAGTGGCGGGTCCCAGTCAGAATGAATCTCAGAGACCATTAATTATCTGAATTGCCTGGACCAAGTGAGAGGGCCCCGAATAGAGGTAACGAGGGTCCTGGACGACAGGAAAACTAGCAGAGACCCCGTGCAATGGAGCCTGCAGTAGGTCTCTCGAGATGGGCTCCATCGAGGGCAGAAGAAGACAATATCTCTTACCGCGAATCACAGTGAAATACCACCGAACGGAATTGACTGCACTAATAGATACAGGTGCTTCCAATTCATTTTTGAGAACCGAGCATTATAAAGATGAGATACCAAAGTGTGGGGGATATGCTTGGTTGGCCGATGGGCAACGTGTACGAGTAGAAGGTCCCGTAGAAATAGAGATGAAAATTGGTAACGGCACTACAAAAGTTGATGTATACTTAATGGATGGATTGAAGAAGGATTTGGTGATCGGGATGGAGTGGTTACATCAAGAAGAGGCCACGATTGACCACCGACAAGGCGGCATATATTTCAGGGTACGAAAGAGGCAAGCGGCATATTAGACGCAGGCCGGAAAATAAATAAAGATGTATCCACCGGTTATATTAAACAGTTTTCCTGATGTTTTCCAGGAGGATTTGACTCAGCCGACCACCCGGTTAGTGGAACATGAAATTAAATTGAAGACCGACAGCCCATTCAGAATACGCCGGTACAAGTTTTCTATGGAGAAACGGCGATTGATAGAAGAAGAGGTAGAAAATATGCTTCGGGCGGGAGTGATTAGGAGAAGTCATTCACCCTACAGCTCGCCCATTGTGCTGGTGCGGAAACCAGATGGGTCTACTCGATTTTGCATAGACTACCGCCAGCTCAATGGGCTGACCGAGAATGAAGTGTCGGTGTTACCCCCGATTCCGGACGTCCTAAGAGACATAGGCCAGGCGAAAGTATTCACGTCACTAGACTTGAAAAGTGGATACTGGCAGGTACCCATGTCGCCTGCCAGTATTCCAATGACGGCCTTTCACACACCCGATGGGGCTTCGTATGAGTTCGCTGTGATGCCCTTCGGGCTTAAAAACGCCCCAACAACTTTCCAAAAATTGATGGTGGAGGTGCTTGCGGGATATGTTGATAAATTTGTATACGTTTATTTAGATGACATCATTATATATTCGAGTTCACGAGAAGAGCATGTGCAGCACCTCACCCTGGTTTTGGAACGCCTAAGGTGTCATGGATTACGATGCAGTTTAAAAAAATGTAAATTTGGGTTATCAACATTGAACTACCTAGGTCACACTATCACAGCCACCCATAATGAAGCTCAAGGAAAACACCTAACGAAGATCGAGAATTTAAGTCCCCTACTACGATAAAGGAGCTACAACAGTTCCTTGGGGTAGCAAATTGGCTCCGTGAGTATATCCCAAACTTTTCAACGATTGCCGCCCCCGTAACCCGTTTGTTAGGGAAGAGGAAATTTGTTTGGGACAGCGAGGCCGAAGAGGCATTCCAGGAACTGAAGCGAGCTCTGTTACAGCCCCTGAAGTTACACCAACCAGATCACACGAAAGAATTTGTCCTGCAAACGGATGCTAGTGCCGTCGGGATGGGGACGGTACTGTATCAAGAGGGGCCGGAGAATGAAAAACTGGTAATTTCCTGTGCCAGCGCGAAGTTCAGCGGAGCAGAGACAAGATACCATTGTAACGAGCAGGAGGTCCTGGCGGCCGTCTGGGCATGTCGGCGATACAGGCCCCTGCCCGAGAACCGCGAATTCATACTACGCACCGACAGCCGAGCCCTGTTGTGGCTTGATCGGTACAAAGAGGAACGAGCGAAACTAACTAGATATGCTCTCCTCTTACAGGAGTTTAACCTTAGAGTGGAGCATTATCCCGGAAAACACAATAATCTTCCAGATTTCTTGAGCAAGAATCCCTGCGAAGAATACGTAGAACAGGAGGACGAGGAAAAGATTAGCCTCCCATTAAAAAAGGAAGAGGAGCGAGACATGCCAATATTATTGACGACTACCCGATTAGACAAAGAACCCGTTGAAAAAACCACTTCCAGAATACCACCCGTTTTCCTACAAGAGATATTGCTAAATCAGGTCGATGAGGAGGTACCACTACCACTGTTCGAACGAATTGTAAAGGCGCAACGGGAGAGCCCGGAATATGGGGAGACTCGTGCTAGAATTCAACGACTTCAAGCCGGGGAGGAAGAGGCGCAACTATCTTGGGAGAAGACATTGCGAGACCAGTACACCATCCAGGATGGGTTGGTGTGGTATACCGGCGAAGAGGAGGATGGATTACGTTTAGTGGTACCTATAAACTTCTGGAGGGAGGTGATGCACAAATTTCATGACAGCCCGGAGGCGGGACATCCCGGTCGGGACGAAACCATACGAGCCATCGCTAGGATATATTACTGGCCGGCGATGAAGAAACAGCTAAAAACATACGTGAGACACTGCCTGATCTGTGCTGCCACGAAACACGGGGGGGGGCGTGGCAGGAGCGAGCCCCGGGCCCCGAGAAGGCCTTGGCAAGTAATAAGCCTAGATATGATGGGGCCATACGAAACGACAATCAAGAAGAATAAATATTTACTGGTACTTGTAGACCTGTGCTCGAAATGGACGGAGGCGGTGCCGATCCCTAAAATTACCCCAAGAACATTAATCGACTTCTGTGAACAAGTCTTTCAGCGATAGAGTTACCCGGAGATGGTAATTAGCGACAACGGACCAAAGTAGATATATGAGGCGGATTCTGGACCAGGAAGTGACGTGGCAAGGTCACCTGGGGTCAAGGTCACCCCAAGGTCATGTCAAGGTCACATGGGGGGGTCAAGGTCATGTCAAGGTCACCTGAGGTCAAGGTCACGTGTGGTCAAGGTCACCTGAGGTCAAGGTGGCATAGGGTCAAGGTCACCTGGGGTCAAGGTCTTGTCAAGGTCGCCTAGTGTCATTCAGTGGCTTCTTGTAGACATTGTCGTTGTGCAAGAGATGCGTGGGTGTTGGCATGCAAGAAGTGTCATGGCGGCATGGAAGTGACGTCATACAAGAAGTATCATGGCGCATGGAAGTACCGTCATACAAAAAGTATCATGGCGGCATGGAAGTAACGTCACATGGCCAGTTGGTGGTAAATTTAAAATTCAATCACGATAAGGGAGGCCAATGACCTCCAAACAGCATTGCGTCATTCTTATCCAGTATTGCATCATTCTAGACCAAGGTCACGTCAAGGTCATCGACCTCTGGTTGTTTAGGGTCAAGGTCATCGACCGCTGGTCGACTGGGGTCAAGGTCAAGTCAAGGTCATGACCTCTGGTCGTCTGGGGACAAGGTCGCGTCAAGGTCAAGTCAAGGCCATCGACCCCTGGTCGTCTGGGGGGCCAAGGTCACGCCGAGGTCCTGTCAAGCAAATCGACCTCTGGTCGTCTGGGGTCAAGGTCGCGTCAAGGTTATCTACCTCTGGTCGTCTGGGGTCAAGGTCAAGTCAAGGTCATGACCTCTGCCCGTCTGGGGTCAAGGTCGCGTCAAGATCATCGGCCTTTGGCCGTCTGAGGTCAAGGTCACCTAGGGTCAAGGTCACCTCAATTTAACTTGTTTTCTACTGGTTCAGACTTGTTTCCTACAGGTTTAGACCTGTTTTCTACAGGTTCAGACCTGTCTTCTACAGGTACAGACTTGTTTTCTACTGATTCAGACCTGTTTCCACAGGTTCGGACTTGCTTTCTAGTATAAACTGTAACCTGATATATTATTTCCTTTATAATTGTAGTGTTAACAAAAATTCAAAATTCAAATTCAATTCAAACATAGCATGAGCCTCTTTAGCTCAGTGGTAGAGCACTGGTCTTGGAAACCGGAGGTCGTGAGTTCAAATATCACAGGAGGCAATTAAATTTTTTTTCAAAAATGTCAGGTGTGGGATTCGAACCCACGCTCCCTTTAGGGAACAAGGCTTAAACAAGGCGCCTTAACCACTCGACCAACCTAACTCGATTCGTATATGGAAAAGAAACGAGATAAAAATTTTTTTATATCTATTTATTGGCATAAAGTAGGTGTAATACATGATGTATATGGGATAGTTATTCAACATCATATTCGAACTGTTGCTGAAAGTTCTTTATAACATAAACTACAAAATTTTATATGCATTCCACAAATCCAGCAGACTTCCACATGGGCGCAAGGTAGAAAAATAACGTTTCGTTCTTGCTTTCGACATATTCGGCAAACCTTTTCAGGCGGTCCCCAGCATTCGTCCTCAGGAACGGAATTTGGCATTACTTCGATTGGCTTCCTACCAGACATTACGCTCTCTTTAAAAGCACCTATTGCTACACTTGACTATGATATACTGAAGAATAATTGGACATCTAATGATTAAATTTACAGAACAAAAGTTGTGTTTTTAATCCCTTTGTTTCCTGATAGCAACTTGAATATTATACAATGGAGGTGGTAGGGTTGTAATTCTTGAAGGAGCTGCGCTACTGAACCGTATGTTGTTGATACCAGTCAATCTGGAGGACTGCGGTAAAAATGTGGAGTTTATGCTGTTTTCGCTACATTAACCATAATACTTTTGAATGATTTTTGCAATACTCTTCAGTATTAATACAATTGTAGCGACTGTTATAAAGTAAATAAGTCCAGAAATTGTATTCAAATCTGTTGTCGTATTTTCAGACGCTACGATGAGTGCGTCTGCGTATACATCTTCATAATCGGAGCAGTTTAAAATAGGTAATGACCTCCAGGTATCAAAATCTCCAATCGACTTATTTTGAAACGTTATTCTCAACTTGTAGAATTTAGAATGTTCCGGAATTGACGCCCCGAAGACCCTCAGCTTTCCACCATTAACTATATTACGTCTCATCTGAATTAACGTATGTGGGCATGTATCATTCTCGCTAACATTTCTGTAGCATACATACATTTCGTGTACGTTGTGTATATCATGTACGTACAACACATTTTGTAGTACTGCAGTTAAAATTATGAAATTGGAACGTAAAACGACCATTGTTATTAAGCAACAGACCACTGTCTATAAACGAATGAGGTACATAATGATTTGTAAAGTCTTATAACTGGTTTTTCTTATTCATGAAAGGTAGAGGGAGAGAGGAAATAAAACAAACAAGGACAAGTAAACATATATTAAGCATATTAAAATATAATAAATATAATATTATAACGTAATTGGTACAATTCTTGTAGATGTAGGTCCATTCTTCGCTACGGAAAATCGATGAGGATTCGTAAATACACCATCCCATTTGTCTTGAATGTTCATTTTTTGAAACTGTTTAGCCATTTTACACTGGTTGTCGTAGTGTGTTATTTCGGATTTTAGTTGGCGAATTTTTTCAAGATGTTTATCTAATAATGGCTTGAGAATTTTAGAAGTCGTTTCAATTCTTCTCTTGAATCTATCTCTATCCGCAGCAAAAAATTCCCAGTATCTACGCCGAGCTGCAGTAGATGCAAAAGTCCACGTTTTCATTAGATGCACTTTATTTTTAGATTCGTCGAAAGTAACTGTTTTCTTCTTCATTGCGGCAATAGGTTGTATACCCAAAGGAAAAGATCTTCGCAGTTCCGCCTGCTGCATCTGACTGTTTTATTTGGATTCATATGATATGAACAACGGAGTACATCTACATGGAAACGTGGTGGGGGGTTATCCCAGTAATTTTCGCATTTTTCAACGTTTACCACATTGGCTAAGTGCTGCCAGCTGGAGGGAACCAATTGCGGTAGTATTTTCTCTAAATAATCCAGCTGTTCACGTCCTCTCACATAAATTATATTATATCGGTACACACCAAATGATCTTCAAGTATAGCGTTCAGTGCACTATATTCTACGTCTCCAGATGAATAGCGGATGCCGTGGATATTTCGTTCCGTATATCTTACTTGCTTCTGATTCGGTCGAGATAAACTATGGAAACGTGTAGGCGGTTTAATCAAATAATGGCTCACTTGGCGCGCATCCTGAATCGTGATTTCCTTAGGATAAAATTCATAACCTCCATCGGTACTCAGTAACATAAAGCCCTGGATGTCTAGCGCCACAACCTTCATCTCGGACGATTATCAAACGACTAACTAACAATTACTTAGATTTATTTTTTAAGCTAGATTTTTTACGATTTCGCTAAGTGGGAGGTGTTCCATGATACAATCATGTACAATTATGCAATAGGCACTGGTATTATCAGGAAAACCTTGTGCTGCTTCAATATCCAATCTTACGTCCACGGTAGATGATTTTATGCTTTCATCCCGCCTCGAGCAATCGATGACGAAAAGAGCGTGATTCCTAAAGGTGAGGTAATCTAGTAAAGATTTCTTCTGCAGCGTATTCGAGTAACTTGGATAAAACTCGGTGTAGTTGTAGTGAGCTTCAGCGTAGTCGTTATTTGCAAAATTTAATCGCATCCTCTCGTTAGGGAAACTCTCGCCGTTTAGCGTTAATCTAATGTTGGTAATATCAATGTTATCAAAGTGTGTAGGATCTTCCGTGAATTTGTTTTGTTTGGCTGTCTGGAAACCGACAATGACGTATCTAGGGCTTTCGATCGCAGAAGTAGTCTTAACGGCCCAAATTTCTTTTGTAGCGCCAGGCGTGAGCGCAGGTAGCATATGCAAATCCCATTGTCTATACGGTATCAATATGGGCGTATCAGCTTTGATGGCTTTTAGTAAGCTAAGTTTTATTTCGTCGTTAGGGTATAGCCGTTTAATTTTAACCTCAATATTTTGAATATCCAGAGTCACTGTGGTTTTATCGGTAGCCACCTTCTCCTTAACCAAGAAACAATTGGAATCGTTACTGGCTCTTATCAATTTGATACATTGCTTGCTACACGTTACCATGCGGTAGTCATTGAAAAGATTGAAGATATGCTTCAACGGGACGAGGAAATTAAAAGTTCCATCGGCATTTAGAGTTGGTGCATCAGGATAATTCCATCCGGCTATAGATAAGTGTTTGGAATCCTCATAGGAATAACACAAGTATCCGCGAACGGTGCTCACTAGACCAACTTCACGTATACTTTCCAGTTCTTTGGCGTTTATTTCGTATGTGGCTGACGAAAACATAAAGGCCACTGCGTTGTTTACGAACGATACGCCTCCATTACCAACCTTTGTAATCTTCCCGCTCATAAGTATCTGACCGTCGTAAGTAGCATCGAAAACATCGGCTTGATTGATGATGATTTCAATGACGTCGTTGTTTCTGAAGGACTTTACGTATGGATAATACGTTCGCCATTCCACCTTTTGTATGGATTCGTCCATTGAGGGACGGTGAAAAAGATCGAACGTTTGATGTGATGACATTATAACCCAAAGATTTTAGGAACAAAGCGTTCGTTAAAGACAGAGGCTTAGTGAATGCAACCTTATCGTGAAAGGAGTCTCGCGATACTGACGCGTACCTCGATAGCGGCTCCTTTATATGATCAGGTCGAGAGTTGTTGAAAACTAGCATTATTCAAGTTTCTTAATCTCCAATTGAACGATGATTTCTTCACCTCTGAAATTTACGGTTTCGAAATTCTGGTCCAACACGTCGATTGTAACCGTGCTTATTTCAGTTCTATTTATCGGTAGATAAATGAGGTGCTTTGGTTCTTCGGCGATAGCAAATCCTGGGTCGACGCGTACAGGAAACTCGTATATGTTACAGTCCAGGTGAACGGTGTGTACTTTTATAATATCCACAGGTAAATCCGATTTGTGTAGGTTCTTGGATACTAGGAACTGTTTCGAAAATCCCAATGTCCTACCGATACTGCCTTCGGTTTCAAAGTCTACCCCGTATTTATCGCTGTATATTTCACACTTTAGAGTGTTATTGTTGGACTTTAGCGAAAATATCTGGTCGGCGTTGGGGTCTTTGTCGATCTTTAATTCCTTTCTAATATTATTTTCAATGTCCCGAATCTCGTAGGCACCCTCGGCAAATTCTATAATGGTTTGCTTGTTTTTATCGGTTTTATCGTTGTCCTTGCACAAAATAAACCTTTGATGAGCTTCGATGTTGGGTATGCTGTTGTACGAGTGAAAACTAAGAAGAGCCAAGCCGTAATTGAATTGTGGGTTTAAACGTAGGATTGGGTTAAAGTTGGACGTTAACGTGGATGTACGACTCTTTAGCGCCACTATTGTAGACATGACTGACAAATTTCAACTGGTATCGTTGCTTTTATAGAGAAACTGCATAAATGTCCACAATTTATCTGATCATAGTTTTGATAACGATCTGCGTTATAGGTTATGTTTGCATTAGCTCTCAAGTATCGAACCAGTTCCTTTGGTGGCTTCAAATGGCCGAAACTGTCAAAGTATTCTACGTCGTTGCCGTTTTTCTTATAAACTACCCAGTGAGTGCCTCTATTCTTATTCAAGTCTAAATTTAAAATGGCACTTTCTCGGAGACGCGGACCTGTAGATGGTAAGGTGTCTCTCATGAAAACACCTCGAAAAAATGGAATTCGTAGCCGTTTGACGTATCTAATCAGGTCCCCGTCAGACAGCGGCTTATTGGGTAGCTTTATTGGCAGTTTTTTTGTTTTTTCAAGAATAAACCGTAGCCACCGTGTCGATTCTTTCTCAAATAGAGGCTGGATCCTTTAGCCCCGCTAGCTTCCATGGCTTCGTTGTGTCGACGCTCCTCCATAAGTTTTTTTGCTGCACTTTTAGCATCGATTACGGTCTTCGCAACAGCCCCCGCGCCCCCCGCTAGCGATCCGAGGGCTCCGAGGGCACCTAGTATAGGCATTAGAAGAGGTAGGAAGCCTCCAGAGTGTTCTCCGGCGGGGAGCGGTATGATTCTTGGTATGCGAATATTTTTCTTACCACCAACCCTTTTAACTGCTATTCTTGCCGCTTTTAAAGCCGATAGAGCAGTTTTTCTCAATGAACTACTAGGCTGCTGTTTTTTTAAACTGTTTGCGATTTTTAATACAACGTCTCTGCGGAACGATGCGGGTTGACGACGTCGTCGTTGTCCACTCTTTTTCAAACCCATTCCGAGATTACGTTTCGCCTTCATAGCCGTAGTTACGAACCAAGCGGCTGCTTTTTCTCCTAGTTTTGCGTCTTTAGATTTAACGCGTTCCCAAGCTCTATTCTCCAACACCCAATCGGCTTTATGTCTATCTTCTACAGACTTATTTCGAGCGTATGCTATATCGTGGTCACGGCAAGCGGAATCCAAAGGATTTATGCCCTTTTGACCTTTGGCTAAGCGTTTCTCAAGTTTTGTTCCTAATGAAGAGAAAAAACGTAGTTAAATTTATTATTAATATTATTTACTCTAGTTACCTGGTCCGCAGAATTGATATCCACCTGGAATATGTAATTCAAATGGTAGTTTATCTATTAGCGAATTTAACACACCTTCACCGTATCGCAGCGGCATTAGAAATGATGTAAGCCGATAGAGACACTTGTATTTATAGGAAGTAGCTTGACGGACGACTTCAAACCATGAAGGTAGTTCAACAAGAGCGGACGCTACCAATAGAAAACTTGGATTTTGATGAAAATCCTGCTATTGTAGGCAGACATGGTTCGTTGCTGCCGAATTCGTTTAGATGTGTCGTATGTGGTCCCAGTGGTTGCGGGAAGACCAACGTAATATTATCGCTTCTATTTCATCCGAATGGTGCCAAATTTGAAAACGTCTACGTCTACTCAAAGTCCCTATACCAGCCTAAATATCAGCTGTTGCGAGACGTCTTGAGTAAAGTGAAAGAAATTGGGTACTTTCCATATGGGGCTAGTGACGAAATAATTAGTCCAACAGACGCTCGGTACAATTCCATATTCATATTCGACGATGTGGCGTGCGATAAACAGGAAAAGATACGTGAATACTACTCCATGTGTAGACACAAGAATATCGACGCGGCCTACCTATGTCAGACATATTCCAAGATACCGAAACAACTTATTCGAGATAATTGCAACTTAATAGTTCTTTTCAAGCAAGATGAAGTAAATCTGAAACATGTCTACGAGGAACACGTGTCCCCCGACATGACTTTCGATCAATTTAAGAAATGCTGCTCAGAATGTTGGGTTGATAAATACGGAACCATGGTTATTGTGAAGGATTTCAACCTACAAGATGGTCGATATCGTAAAGGATTCGATAAATATATAAGGATGTAACTAACGAACGCTATCATTAATCGCAATGAATCCAACGGTTGAAGACGTCATCACCAAGACGGCGCGAAAGAAAAAAATCAACGAGCTCGCAAAATCAATCAAGCGAAAGTACTTGGCTTTAAAGCTAGGTAAAACGGAGGAAGATGAGGCGCTGCAAAAACTCTTTAAACCAATTTCTACACCGTTAAAAGAAATAGCCAGCACATCACACAAGTTGAACGAAAAAATTGTTAAGTTCCCCATCATTAAGAAAGAGGAGAAAAAAGAAAAGGTAGAAGAAGAAGAAAAACCGTCTACATTCAACCAAACAGCCTTTTTACCGTTGGAAGACATAGCATCGTCATCTAGACTTAATGATGATGATGATAACGATGATAGAACATTTGAAGAGGAGCAAGAAACTCGATTGGAAGATTTAACTCAAGAAGCTCTAGAAGAATATTTAGATCAATATCCTGTCATATCTCAAAAGTACGTTACAGAGCATTGGGCTAATAGCGATGTAATTAATAAGAATTATGGACCAGTGTACGATTCCTCAAAGTCATCGTGGGTACTCGGTCGAAAACGGATCGATTTTGACATTCGTACCGGTAATATAGTAATCGATGGTCAGCAATTTAAAGGAACACCGGGGTTGTATCAGTTGATTTTCTTTATGACCCGTCATTCAATCAAGAGGATAAACAATCTTATACAAATATTCTTCAAATGACTGGCGCTCACAAAGACGCAGTAGGACGCTTAAAAGGTTCCAATTCGTTAAAGTATAGAGAAATTATTAGATCGCTATTTATTAAGACGACACAACGTAAAACTACTGGTAAAGGCTTATTGTCTCACACCAATAAGTTAACTTACAATACAAAGCCGATGGAATATATTTACTGGGATGATCCCAACGAACTTGTCGATCGTTTAAGGCCGCTGGTAGCATCTAAAAACACTGGAAATACGTCACATGACAACGAAATTTCAGCAAGTATTGAGGAGTTAAAGGAGGGTAGAATAATATCTTAAGTCACGCGAAACTGGATAACCGTCACGCGAAATTGGATAACCGTCACGCGAAACTGGATAACCGTCACGCAAAACTGAATAACCGTCACGCGAAACTGGATAACTGTCACGCGAAACTGGATAACCGTCACGCGAAAAAGGATAACCGTCACGTTTTATGTCACGTCGTCACGTTTTACGTCACGCATATCCTCCTTAGATCAAATACTATAAAGTTGTTTACCAAACGATTTTTCATCATTCTACACGATGAGTCTCGATAAATTCGGACGTAGCTCTCATCGTCATCGCGATTTCAACGAGCGACACACACCTCATGCAATTGGATTTTCGTTTTCTCCCGATGGAAATATTGACCTTCGTAACTTGAGAATATGTAATGTGAGTTCGCCTCTTGAAGATAATGACGTAGTTAATAAAAAAACATTATATCAGAAATCGTTAATGATGAGATATTAAAACTACACAAAGAAATAATTAAAGTATTTGACAATAAATTAAATTTGTTAAGTAATTCTTTAAAAAATGAAGTTGACGACTTGGAGAAAAAAATTGTACACACTGTTGCTGTTAAATTACAAAAAGATGTTACAAAATTGCAAAATGACATTCAAGCGGAACTTGGTAAACATAAAGAATACATTATGAAGAAATTTAAAGACATCGAGAAGAAGTATAGTGCTCTGGAAGAACGTATGCATATAGTAGAGAATCAGATGATCAGATGACCCTTTCATATGGAAAACTTATTGTCGCATAATATCATGGATCCTCTTTAAATAACCCATAAATAACGCAGACTATCTTAGTGCTAATCGATTAGTAGAGACATGAAGACGTATTCAAAGGAAAATATTCAACTTGTTAATGAATTATATAAGCCTATGAGAAAAAACTATGCTCGCAGACATACGATTATCAAGGGACTTGATGACCTCTGGCAAATGGACTTGGCTGATATGCGTCAGTACGCCCACTATAACAAAAATTTTAAAATGATTATGGTCGTCATAGACTCTTTCTCAAAGTTCCTGTGGACTAGACCTTTAAAAACAAAGACTGGTGAAGAGATAACCACGACCTTTGCTGACATCTTAGCCCACAGCAAAGGTAGAATCTGTATAAATCTACAAACGGATCAGGGTACGGAATTCTTCAACCAAAAATTCCAGCACTTCCTCAAGAAGCATCATATTAATCATTACAATACGTACACGTGAAAAAGCCACCATTGCCGAACGTGTGATAAGAACTTTGAAATCAAAGCTGTACAATTACTTTAGCCTAAACGGTACCTATAAATGGATAGATGTATTACCAGAAATTACGAAATCCTACAACGAAACCCAACATCGCACCACGAGATACAAGCTGTCTCAAGTAAATATAAGTCCAACGAAGAGAGAATTTTAAAGTCTGCATACAATCATATTAAGATAAGCGGACCGCAAAAATTCAAAGTGGGTGACGCTGTGCGCATCAGCAAAAATAAGCACGTCTTTGATAAGGGTTACACGCCTAATTGGACGACCGAACTATTTAAAATTACGTCGGTTAAAATAACGAATCCAGCGACATACCTCTTGGAAGATATGTAGAGAAATCCTATAAGAGGTGCTTTCTATACTGAGGAGCTACAGAAAATTGTCAGTCCCGACATCTATCTCGTAGAAAAGGTACTAAGGAGAAAAGGAGGGAAAGTTTTCGTGAAGTGGTTGGGGCTTGATAAGAAACATAACAGCTAGATCGAGAACACCAACGTCATTTAGTTTGAGCTAGTTCGTCGAGCGAGCAGGTTGTATGCAAAATGAGTGAAGTTTCCGCTAATTTAAGTGATGAAGAAAATTACGATTATAGTAAGCCTCTCGATGATATTCTGGCTAAATATGAAGAAGACGCACGGTGGAAGCAGATATACTTGCTTAATAATGTTTTTCCACTAATATCAAATGTCAACATTCAAATACAGTGTGGATTAAGTCCAGCTATATCCTTCAGTCCTGCAATAGTTATAAGGAATGGTAATGGCAATAAATTATCATTTTCTACCTACGAATGGCAAACTCTCTTGGAGTTACTGGTACGTTTGAAAAAAGATTCCTTCCAAACACCCCTGCAAGGCTGGCCTGATGAGTATAAACCTGTGACTCATCGTTGTGGAGATTACACGACAGTCTCCCAAGTAGTCTACGAAAATATGAAAATGGTGCAGATCATAAAATACAACATGTGCATCGATCTTTTCCTTCAAGATGTTGAAGAACTGTTAAAACTGGATACTTGTGTGCTGTCGCATAGAATAAATATGTTAGATTCTTTAGACTTTTGTCATTACTATCATAATGTATTAGATCTTGTAACTGGTTGGATAAAAGCAAATCAAATTACTTTAAATATAAATGAAATTATAAGTTCTTTTTGTGATGTATCTAATGATAGTATATTAAGTAATGCTTTTCGTGAATATCTTTACTTTTGTTAAACTAATGTACTGTCTGATATAAGTAATTAATATATATGCTAATTAACATATATTCGATTTTATTTTTCCTCTATTCCAGTTTCAATAATATAATAGAAATTTAACTTTAGTAAAATTACACAAGTATACTCTTGTTCACAGTTAAAACAAATAAGACTCATATATAAAATAAAAAGTTTATTTCATTTATAATGTATTAAATATATTACAGTTAATTACAACATACTGTCTATTGAATAGTGCCCCCAAGGTAATGTGTCATGGGTATCGTTTAATAAAAAACGTTTATCATCAGCTGCACTTAGAGCTAGTTTTGTTTGCTCTACTGAGAAAACGTTATGTAAAGTTGACTGAATGGTTCTCTGTTTGCGATAGAGTTCAGTTTTATTATCTAAACAGTTTTTGTAGTCGTCAAATGTGATGGAATTTTTAACTATATTCTTTTTAACTCCTTTAGATTTTTTAATAGTAGATTTGCCGTCTATTAAGATGCTGTACATTTTAGAACGGAGCCCAACAAAATGCGTCATTATTGCCCCACAGCATTCATCCTTCATTAAGCCTGGTACTTTTTTATTAACTAAAGGTATATTATATTTATTATTAGGCTCATAATCTGAAGTATCAAATTTGTGTAAATTTTGAATTAAAAGATCGTAAACGTTATCGCAGGTTACTTGATATATGAGACTGTCGGTGTCTGTATAAAGCAATTTGCACTCATCACCTAATTTTGATAACATGAAATTGTAGTGGAAGTCGTACACACAAGTTTTTGAAATGTCCAAAATACACATGCCAACATATAGGGGCTTGTTGAAGCAAATTTCCGATTTGTTTAATTCAATTGCTACTAGGTCTTCACCAAAAATTTTGCTACTATGGAAATTTGGGCTAGCTATAAAATGTTTTGCACCCCACTGCCCATCCCAATGATTCTTTAACTTGATAATGCGATGCTTTCTTATGTTCTCCATCGTCTTACCGAAAATAGCGTTTATTAATAGTTTATATAAATTTTTTTCAAACTCGTTGGTAGACTGGGCGCGGAGTTTGGTGTTTAACTCGATGTAGGCCTTCAACCAGTCGGCTTGCTTAAATTTCAATACGCGATGAATTTTGATGAGCTTAACCCCAAGAGATAAAGCCTGCTTTAAATTACGATAATGAATTATATAGCGTGATTTTGGATACAAGGTTGTCATAAGTTTCGGTAATTTTGAATTTGGAGGTGTGAGGTGTTCGGGGCATAGAGGTAAATCTTTATGCTCATCGTGTAGATGTTCAGGATATTCCAAGTCAACTTCGAGGATGTATCCTTCAGACGACGTGTCAGATACCATCGTTACGTCGATGTTGGGATCTACCCACTCGAACCCACCATATGGAAGGTATTGGCTCATAGCCCAACCGTAAAGGTTATTTACATCAAAGTACATTAAATACTTTGATGGCTTTGAGTAGTCATAAGAAGACATAAACTTGTTGTTTGCTTCAGCATAGCGGTTACAGCATTGACTAACGCCGCCTCTGATGCCGCGATCCATAAACAGCAACATATCCACGTCTTTTAAATAATCCAGCTCGATTTTAGTATATTTTAACATACAGTCCCACGTATATCCGGGGAGTGTATAGTAATTAGCTGGGTCCAGTTGATAAATATTCAAACATTTTTGTCTAAAATGTTCAAAGACATCTGCCAAAAGTAAAATGTCCGTTTTCATATATAAATCAGAATATTGTCCTAAAGTTGATATATTAAATTTAGCCCAGACCCTCTTAGCAAGTTCATAATCGTCATTAGATATGTTACTATCGTTTATTTTATTATAAAACTTATCAATGCCGGGTAGTTCTGTTTCGTTTAATTTCTCCTCACAGTCTATATAGTCATAAGGAAATACTCCTTTTCTCGAAAGTAAAGTAAATGTTTCCGCATCTAACATGTTAAATATTTTACATAAATTTTGAAGCTCGTTTGGTTTTAAATATGATGATAGAGTATCTAGTGATGATGCCATAGATCTAAAGGAGTCGATAAAACGAAACTTTACCGGGGAATCTGATGTTGACTTTGTAAAAGAAATGTATTTTTCTTTATTGATGGGAAGCAAAGTAATATTGCCGGTTTTTGCCAAGTCTCTAATCAAAAAATGTGAATCATATCCGGTCAGATTATGAAATACTATAGGTATGGTGAAAGAATTTTTATAATTTAGATTACAGCTTTCATGTGCAGGCCCCCGGTAGGTTCCAGTAAAATGACAGTGGTCTCGAACCTTTTTGGTGCCTGCTTCAAATGGCTTCTCACAAATGTGACAGTGTGTTGCAGAAAGAAACTGTAGTGACTGTTCCTGTGTAATATTCATGGGTACAACAGTTTTCAATTTATCATCAATAACTTTTGCCATGTTTTCAAGTTGCTCAGTAAATCATTCAATGCAGCCGAGGCCCCTATTGCTAGCGTAAAATGATAGAGAATCATCGTACGAACACTTGAAATAAAAACCTGCACTAATCGCGGTATGCTTTTGATATATTTTGGACCACGTATGCCGTTGCTGATCGGTGAAAGGTTCTAACATGGACTCAAAATCACAATATAAAATGAAAGGTACCTTTTCCTTGTATCTGTGGTTTTTAAAAGATAGAGATTTCTCCTCCGGAAAGGTAATTTTACATTTATTAATTTTAGAGCAATCTTCAGTGTGACTAATAATTTAGGCAAACATCGCAAATGTATTTAGCATTCTTGTGTTTATTTAATTGAGAAGAAACTAGCCGCGATAAATTTTTAATCAAACAAAAATGATACTTAATTTCTACGTCTTCGCTGCTACTTTCCTCCGTACGTTCATCGAAATAAACATTTTGTATAATTAAAAGATTAACGTGTCTTTCGAGTTTATTGTTGGTTAAACGAGCAGGTTCAACATTATATTTATTTTTAACACATAATTTTAATTGATAAACATTAACAGAGATGTTGTTTTTTTCAAATTTTGAAATTATCGAAATTTGCATTGGAAAATCGATACCGTTCAAATTTAATACCTGCGAATAGTGCGGGTATGATGATGTTCTATCTGGGTGTTTCAGTCTATCAACTGGATAAAGTGCCGAAACAATAGACCAAGCGAAGCAGGCGTCATCACCATAATTTTTAACATTAACACAAGCATGTTTCTTTACAATTACCTCGGGGAGTTTGATAAAAGACGAGACCCCGTGTCCCATTTCAAATTTGTTAAAGTTTATTTCTAAACTAATAATTTTGTTTAAGGCCCAACCACTATCTTTTTCCTGGAACTCTTTCAATTTTCAAATAAAAATATTGCAACTAATGTAAAACGCTTTCTATTAGAAACATGACACACCAAATATAAAATATTGGGAGGCACTTACAGTTTTTTAATTCTTCTATGCAGGTCCTGGTTGTTGATGTTGTGGCAGCTCCACAACCTCAAAGTTTATAGCCGGATGCGGCTGATTGCACTGTACTAGACCCCTAAACACTAATCCGTACTTCCTAGGCACAAAGTGTTCCAAATTTGCCTCGATTGCCGGCAAAGACCTCCTTGGTAAAAACACTGCGTTCTCGCCCAAGTCAACAAGAACCGTTTTCCCAAACCGGGTGATAACTATTTGCATCCCACAAATCGGTATGGGCTGGTCCACAGGAAGATCCCGTAGATTAATTACTGGATTCCTGCGGATGGATGAAACCTCATTAATTTGACTTAGATTCATACTAAAACAATAGAAAAATCAAGTGTAGAAGAGCGAAAAAAATAATAAATAAATAAATAAAGGATGTCTTTAGTAAATAATTGACTATTTCAAAAACAAATAACTTACTTGTATTTTGTAAAGGGACACTAGAGATAATAACTTGAACAAGCTGTTGTAGACGTTGTAAGGACACACACGCACAAAAGCTACTGAAGAACTTGCTGGAGACTAATGAAAGTGTAGTTGCTTCTGCAAGCTATCGATGTAGACTGGTAAATGATAATTTTATTTCACTGTGTATATATATCATCAGTTTCACCGTGACTCTTATTACATCTGGCCAACGTTCGTTATTCTTATCGCATGCTGTCTAGACGCTACGTGTCCACAATTTTTGCCAACACTACAATTATAAAGGAAATAATATATCGGGTTACAGTTTATACTAAAAAGCAAGTCTGAACCTGTAGAAAACAGGTCTGAACCAGTAGAGAACAAGTCTTAAATTGAGGTGACCTTGACCCTAGATGACCTTGACCTCAGACGACCAGAGATTGATGACCTTGACATCACTTTGACGTGACATTGACCCCAGATGACCAGGGGTCGATGACCTTGACGTGACCTTGAGGTGGCCTTGACCCCAGACAACCAGCGGTCGATGACCTTGACGTGACCTTGTCTTCAGACGACCAGAGGTCGATGACCTTGACGTGGCCTTGGCCCTAGGCGACCGGCGGCCGATGACCTTGACGTGACCTTGGCCCCAGACGGCCAGATGGTGATGACCTTGGCATGGCCTTGACGTGACCTTGACCCCAGACGACCGGAGGTCGATGACCTTGACGTGACCTGGATCCAGACGACCACAGGTCGATGACCTTGACGTGACTGGTCTAGAATGATGCAATACCGGATAAGAATGACGCAATGCTGTTTGGAGGTCATTGGCCTCGAATGATGCAATACCAGATAAGAATGACGCAATGCTGATTGGAGGTCATTGACCTCGAATGATGCAATACCAGATAAGAATGACGCAATGCTGTTAAAGGAAATAATATATCAGGTTAAAGTTTATGCTAGCGTGGCAGTATTGTAGGAAATAATATATCGGGTTACAGTTTATGCTAAAAAACAGGTCTGAACTTGTAGAAACTTGATCTCGAATGCTGCAAATACCAAATAAGAATGACGCAATGCTGTTTGGAGGTCATTGACCTCCCCTTATTGTGATTGAATTTTTTTAATTTACCACCAACTGGCCATGTGACGTCACTTCCATGCCGCCATGACACTTCATGTATGACGATACTTCCATGCCGCCATGATACTTCTTGTATGACGTCACTTCAATCCCGCCATGACACTTCTTGCATGCCAACACCCACACATCTCTTGCACAACGACAATGCCCACAAGAAGCCGCTGAAGGAGCGATGGACACTGGCCATCGAGTTCGTGACGTCATTTAGTGTGGCGCAAAAAAAGTGGCGCAGATCCCGCCTATTATATCTACTCCCCTTCTACAAAGTTTTGTATGTTTTTATAAATGCCCGGGCTGTATTAAGCGTGGCAGCCACCCTTATGTATAAAAGATGCTTATAAAAATTATTTGTTGATGTCTGTTAAATATTTATAGGTGAATAGCTTAAATTATCTCTTCCAACAAAGTCCTGTAGGTTTTTGTATATGCCCGGACCATATTAAGGGTGGCAGCCACCCTTATGTATAAAAAATGCTTTTAAAAATTATTTGTTGATGTCTGTTAAATTTTTATTCGTTAATAGCTTAAATTATCCCCTTCTAAGTTCTGTATGTTTTTATAAATGCCCGGGCCGTATTAAGGGTGGCAGCCACCCTTATGTATAAAGAATGCCTATAAAATTAAAGGCATTAAGCTTAAATTATCCCCTTGAACAATTCCAAATATTTCGAATTTTCAAAACCAAGAACGGCGGTGACAACCTTTTTAACATTAAGGCAATGTTTTGCATTGTATTAGCTATGTCCTGTACAAATTTAGTTTCGTGCAACTCTCTCGGTTTCAAAAATACAATACCCATGTATGTTTTCAGCCACTAAACTTGAATAATTCCAAATATTTCACTACCAAGAACGACGGTGACAACATTTTTAACATTAAGGCGATGTTTCGCATTGTATTAGCTATGTCCTATGCAAATTTAAACTCTCTCGGCTTCAAAAATACAAGATCTATGTATGTTTTTTATACATAATACAACCCGGGCATATACAAAAACATACAGGACTTTGTTGGAAGAGATAATTTAAGCGATACACGTATAAAAATTTAACAGACATCAACAAATAATTTTTATAAGCATTTTTTATACATAAGGGTGGTTGCCACCCTTAATACGGCCCGAGCATTTATAAAAACATACAGGACTTTGTAGAAGGGGATAATTTAAGCTATTCACGAAGAGAAATTTAACAGACATCATGAAATAATATATAAATTTACAATATTCACGTAAGGGCGGCATCCACACTTAGGTATGAGAACTGGAAATATATACCCCGTATATTAATCCGATTTTCGAGTAATTTGAATCTATAAATGTTGAAAATTTTAACAGGCATTACCACATGAATGAAAATCATAATCTGAAAAACCCTTGCTGGAAAACCGTTGCTGTATTCACACCCGTGTTTATAAAGCAAAATATCATTAATTTTCTATGTAGAATCACGCCCTTAAGAATTCGCATATTATTAAGAAACACTCTGTATAATGTTTTTATAGTTGTAGTATTATCTAATGCGTATCAATAGTAATAGATACTGCGCAGTATAACTTAAAAATGTGATATTTATTTATATTTTAAAGTTGATACCTACGTAAACATATTTTATTGATAATTATCATTAAACTAATATAAAAATTGTTGTAAATCGGAGAGGTGTTGAGAAGAAAGGTATTTTTGAGCTAGGGTACTGCTTTTTCTTCTAGATGACGATAATTGTTTTTTAAACAAACCATAGGTAGAAAAGGATCCCTGTACTAATAGCTTGGCATACAAGTAGAAGTTGGCTCGACAAGAAGGCAGGGTTGCCAGCGGCTGTCGTTTTGGAATAGGATTTCGCAATACTATATTGGCAGGTTTTAAACTCTAGGTCTATCGTTAGCTTTTGGACTAGTAAGGGGGATGAAGCGTGCCGGGAACGAAAATCCATTGGCGTGTCATCGTAAAAGGCAACAAGATATAGAAAATATTGAAAAAAGATAATAAAACATAACATCTAATATCTTTTTATGGTTTGCTATAACCAGCACTTTGATCGGTTTTAATTATTACATCATTTTAAAACGTCCCAGTTGTGTTTTTTAATTTATAATTTTATTATAGCCATGGAATTAAATCCCTCGTCTACGCTTATGCTACGACGTTTCTCAGGACGGGTAAATCAAGTCCCACTAAAAAAGAATTTCCCTATTTCCTACCAAGTGCAAAAGACAGAGATAGAATATAGATCGATGTTCAGTGTAACTCAGTCTATAGATAGACGATTATAGATTCTGTCGATGTGCGTAGCGAGCGGCACAAAGATAAATAATATTGAACCGTATAAAAATCATTCTATATTTTATACGCATTATGGTAATAGTGTTTTTATATTATGTCTAAGTCACTCTCTATAATTTCGACCGCGGAATATAGTTTTGTATTGAAGCTTTCACACTTACCGGGTGCGTGCCGGGATCATTGAAAAGAACACGTGTCAATTATTTTTTTAAATATTTGTACGCAACTATGTCGAATGTTTGTTCGCTGGAAGTAGATATTGCATTCTTTATATCACTGGTTGAAACCAAACCTGTCCAGTGGGACAAAACTTTAGCTTTTTTTATATTTTTTGGATATTTTTTGTTTTTTTTTTTATTGCGAAGACGTCGGTAACAGCCAAGCCACATAATTGCAACGCGTCTACGATACGGCAAGTATGAAACGAGGCTTAGGGTATAAACATAGTGCCGCGACGAGGCTTCAGATTCAGTTAAATACATTGAATAGCATTGGCCTGTCCATAGTGGCGCGACGAGTCACACATCCTCTCTTCTCAAGGCCTCGAGGAGACAAATCTGCCTTCCTATTATTTCACGAGCATTGTATTGATACAATATTAATATCTTTTATTTAAAGAAATACCTACCTACTACTTGGAACCCTATTACCCTAATCATTGTAATGAATGTGCTCTGGATAAGTTATGAGAATAGGTAGGTAACTTTTGAATTTCAATGATTAGATACCTATAAAGTTTCACTTATATTTAAAAGAAATATTTATTCTTTGTACTTTTTATTTGTGAGCGGATGGCAATATGTAGAGTTTAGTATAATAGAGCGATGCAAGTTTTGTAACAAAAGCCGAGACATGTAGTAATTTATTTATTAGTTCACGGAACGGATGGGCCAAAAAGTAAAATATTTCAGTCAACACAAATTATCGAAAGTTGAGGTTTTTCAAGTAGGTAGAGTAGAAATTTACCAATATTTTTAACAAGTTCGCTTAGAGTGGGGGCCATGTGATAGTCATCTGGTGCGTCTGGAAGGCGCCAGCGTAGAAACCATATTTTTAATAACGCGCGAAACTACGAGAAGAGCGTAGAGGTTCCAAAGTAGAATTAAATTAAATTGTGAAATAGATAACACAGCCCCACAAAAAAAAAGTATCGGATCTGGTATTCAGACCCATGTATTTCCATATACTTTTTTCCGCTGAATCCGAATTTGCCTTCAAATTTGGCCCAACGGGTCTGAGTTTTCGGGAAAATTCAAAAAACAGGTCAAAATTCACAAAAAACGTCATTTACGATCGACGAAAGTTATAAAGAGTCAAATTATTCTACCAGCTCACTAGACGTATGATTTTTCACTTGTTTAGTTCCAATTTATCATCATAGAGTCAGACAAGCTGGTCCAATTTCATTCAAATAGAGAAAATAGATCAAAATGCCATTTTCATGGCATAATTCGTGTTGCAGAGTTCTGGATCCATTTTTTTATCCACCCACCCATTTACGAATTCATACATCTTTCTATCCAATCGTTCATGCATGAATACGCATATTTATCCGTCCACCTGTACCACCTATAAAACCCACCCATCCACCCATCTATCCATCTACTTTTTGTGCTGAAAGATAACAGCCTAGAAGATTGAGAATGCAATAAAACTTGTAGAATACTGTACTTTCTAAACAAAGGAAAACGATATCTACAAATCATTCTTATTTTTGTTGCTATAACCTGTTCTCTTTTCTTCAAGGGATCTATGCAAAGGGTCACGCTTTCGTTTAGTCCCTCTATTTTTCGTTTCCCTTTTTAACAACCAACAAAAATCGGCCATCATGTTGTGATCCCATTTTCCTTGATATCGCTATTCTATAATCTTCTTATCCTGATGAGATCGTTCGCCTTGTTCTTCGCTACAATCTCTAAGAATTTCAAGAAACGAATCCAGATGTAAATGAAGGAAGTGCCACTTGTAGTCCATCAAACATCCCAGGTCTGGAAAGTCTTTTATCAATTTTAATACAATTTCTTCGTATTTAGGACTCTTGTTGTTTCCTAAAAAATGTGTCGCTACATCTTTGAAACTAGTCCAAGCACTCTTCTAAACGCTACTCATTGTAGTGATGAATGTTGCATCCTTGAACACTGTCCGAATCTGAGGTCCATCGCACATCTTCGTTCAATTTCGCCTCAGAAATATTCGGAAATTTTCGCCCTTTACAGGGTGATTCAGTCATAATGTTATTAATTTTAACCACGTATTCGGAAGGCTTAATAAAGACAGAAAATCGGAAAAAAAAATTTTACTCGACTTTTAAATTTTTAAAATGAAGGAAATCAACCCATAACTCCCGCTACGAGGGCGGCCCTGGCAGATGCCCGGATGCACGGAAAATTTTGTAACGTAATGTCACGAATAGTTGTCGGCTAAAGCGAACAGCGTTGCCAAGTTCACATCATCATGTGTGGTTCACATTTACTGCTAAACGTATTCAAGTAAATAAAGGAGCATGCTGCATTTTATTATAAATAATTTTAACAATTGTATTAACTTAGTGCAGAATGTTTTAACAAGCCTGGCTTTCCGAAGTCAACTTTCGTTAAAAGAAAATAAATAAAGTAGAGGTAGTTACCTGTTTGTAGGCACACCGTATTTTATCAAATAAAAAAAGTTGGCACACTACTAAATACCCGAATATACAAAATGTACTACACACGGTTACAAAACCATTAACAATTTAAAGCGTTTATTCAAATCTACCACCGTCCATATATCCCGCATTTTTCCAACTGCATCTATCATACCATATCGAGCAGCGAACGTGCAGGACATCGACAAAATGACTTAAATGTGATAGAGGCTGTTTTAAATTTAGTCGAGGAGCAGCCTACTATTTCTACAAGAACAATTTCAAGGCGACTGGAGATATCACAAACCAGCTGATTTCCCCAATCGTCTTGAATTTTGCAGTTGCAGCTAAACCGAAGTGCAGCAAACGCTAACTTTATTTTTATTTTTAAAACAAAGTGCGCTGGACGGATGAACGCTGTTTTACTTGTGCTGACATTTTAAATAGGTAAAAAACATATTACTTTCTCAAAAACAATAAGTACCTACCTAGGTTACACCAAAGTTTATATTTACACTAAAGTTTACATTTATTATGTAAACTTTGGTTATACGCAACTGCATATTGAATAATAAATTGAAATACTAAAACTTTATTATTCAACATAATAAATTATAAAATGTTAAAACGTTAATAATATTAAAAATGATAAATTGTAATAGCCGTACATTGGAAAACAATCATTCCGATTCATTTCATTTTCCTTTGATAAAAGACCGACAACTTTTTGCTCTATGGAATGCTATCCTACTACAGTTCGTATTAGTCTAGGAGTCAGATAGGGTTCCGTTTACTAGCTATAAAAATAAAAACTTTTTACAGCCATTTAAACATTTAATTTGTTGATAACAATTAAACTAACCACTTTCAGGCTTTGCGACCAAGTTTTTTGGATTCAGGAGCTCAAAATATTACGAATAAGTTGTTTGCAGCCGTGGCACTCTGTTGGCCACGGCACGCGGCACCCTATCTGGCTCCTAAACTATGCACACGTACACGTGCAAATTAGAAGTGGGTCAAATAAAATATTTATTGACCCTAGATACAAGTTAGCCTAGGTCGGAAACACGTACCGAGTTGTTTATTTGTCTCCGTCCGATTGTTTTTTTTTATTTTCTATTACTTACAGCAATATTTAAATTCTACATACATTTCATCCTCTCTTTATAATTTATCTAGTGAGTGTTGTTTTTTTTATGTCATTATTTCTGTAATGAAATTGAAATGGTTGTGAAATGAAATTTAAATTACTTGAACTCTTGGAGTTTTGTAAGTTGAATATTAAATTTTATTTAAAGTGAAACAGAGCTAATTTCTTTGCAGCCATAATAGTCACATTTGGTCAGATGAAAACCCGCACACTACTCGTCTGTTTAGCTTTCAGAGGAGATTCGTTGTCAATGTATGGGCAGGAGTATATGGCGATCGTTTAATTGGGCCGCATTTTCTACCTGAACATCTGAATGGGCCGCGTTACTTTCAATTTTTAGTAGAATTGTTTGAAAACCTTCCCCTTCAGATGTTGTGTGAGATATGTGGTATATGCACGACGGAGATCCGGCCCATTTTGCTCGCGATGTCCGTGTATTTTTAGACGGTCAATGTCCCAATCGGTGGATAGGGAGATGAGGGCCCATAATCCTACGGACTTTTGTATATGGAGTTATATGAAATCTGTTGTGTATCACACCGAGGTAGAGAATGTAGAGCAGTTGCGGAATTGTATCGAAGATGCCGCTGAAGAAATACGTAACAACCCTGGTTTATTCCATCGCATCCGCCGCTCATCTATTCAACGTGTACACTTGTGCATAGACGGTAACGGTAATGTATTTGAACATTTGCCCGAAGGCTTACAGCAAATTAAAAAATTAACATTATGATGTTAATAAAAACTGTTTTTTGGCAAGACATGCTCAGACCTCCTCGAGGTTCTTGCTGGGCAACAATAACAATTTAATGTGTTGATTGCATAATTATAAAAAATAATTTATAGCATTTTAAATTATTATTGGCTGACGTGAGCAAACCGTTTACTTATTGTTTTTATGTGTGCGAAAATATGTAAATATGGCAACGTTGCATCTAGGGCGCGTTGTTCATATCGTAGCCGTGCGCAAATTCTGAATAAGCGACTGACGTCAGTCGGTCAGTAACAGCCTGAAAAGGGGGTTAAATAATGATTTGAAAATATTTTTTTTCTGCTTAAATATGCATTTAATTTTTTTTAATCACGCCATCGTATTATACTAATTTTTCTCTATCTGCTCTTAAAATTAATGACATTATGACTGAATCACCCTGTATAGGGCGAAAACTTGTTGGTTGTTAAAAAGAGAAATGAAAAATGGAGGGACTAAACGAAAACGTAATCCTTCGCATAGATCCTTTGAAGAAAAGAGAACACGTTATAATACAAAAATAAGAATAATTTGTTGATAACATTTTCTTTTGTTTAGAAAGTAGAGTATTCTACAAGTTTTATTGCATTTTCAATCTTCTAGGCTGCTATCTCATCTCTTAGCACAAAAAGTAGATGGATAGATAATATAATAATAATAATAATAATGATGATGATGATTGATGATGATGATTGATGATGATGATGGTGATGGTGATGGTGATGGTGGTGGCGGTGGTGGCGGTGATGGTGATGGTGATGGTGATGGTGATGGTGATGGTGATGGTG
>NW_019417611.1:61762-80044 GCF_000390285.2 Anoplophora glabripennis
TGATGACACCATAAACCTTTATGATGATGATGATGATGATGATGATGATGATGATGATAATAATAATAATAATAATTATAATAATATTATCTCTACTCCTCATTCTAATTACGAGAATTAGCCCATAAGTCGCAGACTTGTGCGGGAGAGGAGGCGGCATATTATTATTAGGCAGGCCGCATTTGCGCCCAGGAACGACTTATGTTCATTTACTGCATGAATGAGGGAAACCTGGAAAACCTCATTAATTAGGGGGGTGGTCAAATGCCAACCGGTGTCAATCTCTCACATTGACCTAAATTAACATTCTTCCACCCTACCATACCTGCACAGAGGGTGCCAATCCTCCGTACAAGCATAGCTAATCTACGGTCTACCGGCCGCGGGAATCGAATCCAGGCAGAAATTTGCACACGATTAAAGGACTGACGCCTTAAACCGTGCGGCTATCGACCGATGGATGGGTGAATGGGTGGGTTTTATAAGTGGTACAGGTGGATGGATAAATATGCGTATTCTTGCATGAACGACTGGATAGAAAGATGTATGAATTCATAAATGGGTAAGTGGATAAAAAGATGGATCCAGAACTATGCAACACGAATTATGCCATGAAAATGGCGTTTTTAAGTATTTTGATCTATTTTCTGTTTTTGAATGAAATTGGACCAGTTTGTCTGACTCTATGATGATAAATTGGAATTAAACGAGTTAAAAATCATACGTCTAGTGAACTGGTAGAATAATTTTACTTTTTATATCTTTCGTCGATCGTAAATGACGTTTTTTGTGAATTTTGACCTGTTTTTTAAATATTCCCGAAAACTCAGACCCGTTGGGCCAAATTTGAAGGCAAATTCGGATTCAGCGGAAAAAAGTACATGGAAATACAGGGGTCTGAATATCAGATCCGATACTTTTTTTTGTGGAGCTGTGTAATGATTGGAAAAGAAAGATACATGATAAGCTGTTTTTTTGACGGATTTTCCAAGCTATAAGAGTAGATTAAATGAGATCGACTAATCCGTCCCGTATTTGCTACACGGAGTCGCTAGAGGAAGGCTAGGGTTACTTGTAAGTAAGTTTAGTTTCAGAGTTCTTCCTTGGATTTCACGTTGAGCAGTCTAATTAACTTTAGAGTCTCGGGCTAATTAATTAAATTTAATAATGGATAAAGTTCTTTCAAATGTTTGCTATGAAGCGCGCATTCCCTGAATCTCGGTATGCTGTCGCGTGTCAATAAATTAATTAATAATGTTGTTCGAGTCGTTGTGTTGTTACTTTGTTTGTTGGTTTTGTTTATTGTTATTAAAACCCTTCCTGGAAGTTTTGGTGTTTCCTTTTGTTTCTCTCAACCTCAGTGACACCCTGTATAGCAGCCACTGGATTACATTCTACGTAAGCAATAGAGGGTAAGTGCCTGAAATTCATTCTCTGAACATACAACATTTTTAAGTTCCCACGTATTAATTAAAGTATAGTGATAATTATAAACTCCCTTTCGAGAATTAAATAGTAAATTCTCCAGACTCGTTATGATACTGGTCATAATAGATAATTAATTAAAGGTAGATAATTAAAGAAATAACCCTTCAGGTTACATTTTAAATGAACATACCTCGAGGAGTAACATGTCTTTACAAAATTAAAGAAAGAAAGAATAAAAGAAATATCAGTTTTATTCATTCCAAACAGAGAAAGAAATCCAAATAAAATCTGACGTATTACAAAATTACTAAATTGCATTACTAACCAGTGGAGGAGAGACATCGGCTATCGTCTACATAAAACGATAAAAAAATAGTGCGTCCTGTACAAAATTTAAATTGATCACACTTTTGCATGTAGCTTGTAATTTTCAAGAAATAAATTTTCTTAGATTTCTCAATTTTGCGTCAAATGTTGCGTTTCTTACATTTATTTGTAATTTTGCAAGGAGTCAAACAAAATGTTAAAAAAAAATCAGCAAAATATACTTCCAAATTGAATCTGTTTACGAATATACAGGGTGTCCGGTAAGTACCTCCTAATCTCTCGGCAGTGTATAGGGGAGGTCAAAATAAAACTAGTCCTTCCTATATTTTTTTTCCTAATGTGCCCCCTAACGGAGTTATGGGGGGTCAAAGGGGTACCTAGAAATTAACGTTTAGGGTTATAACTATGAAACCACCCTGTATATTTTAATAAAATTTTCGTACGTTGTATTACACATGGAGCTCTACGATTTGATGCTAAAATCAACTTTTTGCTATTATCAGGTGTCCAGAAACGGACTGGCCCTATCACAATTTTTCTCAAAATTTTGACAGAAGTAATTTTATCAAACTGAAAATATTATTATTAGATACTCTGAAGGTTTTTCTTTAAAAATGGTACTCTTTATTTATTTCGAAAAAATGAACGGTTTGCGAGATAAATCGGTTTTGAAAAAAATTGGTAACAAATACAACAACAATTAAAATTTATTTTTTTACAATAAAATCATTCCCGCTAGTGCCAGCCTACAGATTCACCATAAACATTTACTGGTGGTGAATTAAGGGAATGAATAATGCCGTTTCTTGTAAAATCAACATCTATGACCAAAATACATCTACAAATTATTATTGCTCTTGTCTCCATGGAGTTCTTTTCTATTGTTTTCGTTGTTAGACCCTGTTGATTTTAAAGTACTTGTCAAAGGCGCGTGACAGAATAAAAATTCAATTTTATTGTGGTATTCGTTTTAAGCCGTTAGAAATAACATTTAAAAATGGAAGAATATTCCTGTGCAGAATATGCTGATATGCACCTAATTTATGGGGAAGCATTATGCAACTCCGTGGAGGCAAGAAGACTTTATGAGGAAAGGTTTCCGGGTCGACATTTGCCGAGTCCAAAAACTTTTGAAAGAGTTGATCGTAGTTTAAGAGAAACAGGTAAAAAAAAATAGTGAAAAACGTTAGTGAAACTAATTTCTTCCGAATCCTTTATTTAGGAAGCTTTTTGCCACGCCGTGGTGGAGCAGGAGCCCCGAGGAGAGTACGAGACCCTCATGTAGAGGAACAAATATTGGAAGACGTTGCTAATAATCCTTCAAATAGCATAAGGAAGCTTGCGGCGCAAAACAATGTTACAAAATGGGCTGTACATGAAACTCTGAAAGAACAATTGCTTTACCCGTACCACATCCAAAAAGTACATGCTATGTCTCCAGATGATTATCCAAAAAGACTTCAATACGCCAATTGGTTTTTACAGCATCATATTCGGAATCATAATTTTGGTACATCTATTTTGTTCACCGATGAAGCAGGTTTTACAAGAGACGGCATAATTAATTCGCATAATCTACATGTCTGGGATGAAGAAAACCCTCACGCTTTAGTTCAAACTCGCTACCAACAAAGGTTTATGGTGAATGTGTGGGCTGGCATTATCGGGAATCATTTGATTGGTCCATTTATTCTGGAGCAAAGACTTAATGGTGCTCTTTATTTGCAATTTTTAGAGGAAAATCTAAATATTTTGTTAGAAGAAGTGCCCCTTCAAATAAGAACTGAAATGTGGTACATGCATGACGGTGCACCACCCCACTTTGATCGTTTAGTACGTCAACATCTGACGAATGTTTTTGGTGATCGATGGATAGGTCGAGGCGGACCTGTATTATGGCCACCTAGGTCGCCCGACCTAAACCCATTAGACTTTTTTCTGTGGGGTCATTTAAAAAATAACGTTTATTCAACACCCGTAAATAGTAGAGAGGAACTTCTGCTGAGGCTAACACAGAACTGTGACCATCTCCGCAATAATCACGGAATATTATTTCAAGTGCACCGGGAAAACATTCGTAGGATTAGAAAGTGCATTGAAGTACGGGGTGCTCATTTTGAACATCTACCGAAGTAACATTTAGGTACCTTTGTTCATTGTTGAATGTTCTTTGTTGCATGTCTTGTAAGTAAGTTATTTTTCAAATGTTATTTTTAATTGGTCACTACTTGCTCATAAAGTATAGCCAACCCGTTCAAAGATTTCTGGACTTGATAAAGTTAAAGAAATTAAATGCATGAAATAATATGTAAAAAAAATAAATTTTAATTGTTGTTTTTGTTACCAATTTTTTTCAAAACCGATTTATCTCGCAAACCGTTCATTTTTTCGAAATAAATAAAGAGTACCATTTTTAAAGAAAAACCTTCAGAGTATCTAATAATAATATTTTCAGTTTGATAAAATTACTTCTGTCAAAATTTTGAGAAAAATTGTGATAGGGCCAGTCCGTTTCTGGACACCTGATAATAGCAAAAAGTTGATTTTAGCATCAAATCGTAGAGCTCCATGTGTAATACAACGTACGAAAATTTTATTAAAATATACAGGGTGGTTTCAAAGTTATAACCCTAAACGTTAATTTCTAGGTACCCCTTTGACCCCCCATAACTCCGTTAGGGGGCACATTAGGAAAAAAAATTATAGGAAGGACTAGTTTTATTTTGACCTCCCCTATACACTCCCGAGAGATTAGGAGGTACTTACCGGACACCCTGTATATTATATACAGTGCGAAAAATGATAAAATCGAATCTGGCATTTTTTTTAATAACAGTTACTCACATAAATTGTAGCATGTAAGAAGATACTATTCCATAGTATATATCCATAGTAGTTCCACTATTATAAAAATAGTGGAACTACTATGCCAGAAACTTTTACATTAATATCAAAGTAGACATTATGGTTCTACTTTTGGAAGAAGTAACTACTTGATGAAAAGTTAGTAAAATGGCCTATACAGTCTGTTCAACTTTTATCGTCTGACGCCAGCTTTAGGTTTTAAGTAGTTTTTGTGATTGCTTGTGATTCAAATAAATAATTATTATAAATCATAGATTTTTATTTTCTTTTTATTTATTTAAAGTACGTTTATTTTCTTGCAAAATAACGTTGTGTGCAATATTATCAGTTACTTTGAATAATTGAGAGTGAACAACAGTTTTTTCTATTTCCTATAAAATTTGATCAAGTGAACTTACGATTTTTGCAAAGTAGGTTAACGATATGTTACAACAGACCTGGGAATCAAACTTATTTATCTAAATGTTACATATATTTAAATATTATTTTCTTGTTGAAAAAACTATTAGGAAACTGTAGAAAAATATTGTAGGCAATTGGTGCAAAAAAGTGTTTTAGCACTTTACGTGTTGGCAATTTCGCGTTGCATGCTAAAAAACACTAGTTGCATAAATACTTACAGTTCAATCAATTTCGTCTGACCGGTGAGATTATCAAACGTGAAAGGATGGGCACTACATATAAAAAATTAGAGGATTGAGTGGTGAGAACTAAAATACAATCGGGAAAGAAAGCGAAAACCGTTCATGTATTATCTGCTATCTTTAAACACGTTAAAATATTATCATTTATATAAAAAATATGTTTTTATATATTCCTTATTTTATTATTTTATTTCTCAGCTTTGCGCATTTAAAATTTTGTTTGAAATTATTTATGTGTGTTTTGTTATTATTTACAAGAATGTAAAACGTTTACTTTTAACCAATGAGAAATGAGCTCTGCGGTCCCCCACGCACTTTGTCTCTAGACGTGTGACCTTCTCCGGCTAGATGAAATAGATCGAATTGTAACTAGATACTCACTCATAGTTCCTGTTATTATCTGTAGAATTTAGAATAGGTCCAAAGAATCTAGTTGAACCAATTATATTTTCTGGAGAATTTTCTTTTTTTGGTTGATTTATAAATGACTTATGAGGTATTGGAACATCGTAGTCTGAATCGGAGTGCCGTCTCTGACGTGTAGGTAATAATTTTATTATCTAAAAATAAAATCCACACATTTCAAAAACCACAATTTGAATTATTTTTATCACCTCTTCATCTATCAAATTCGTACTAATAAGACTGGAGGTCAATCCTGGAGTTAAAATTGGTGCACATGTAACCTTGACAAGTTCATCCAACAGCCTGCTTAATTTATTCGAGTCTACATCTTCTCTAGAAAAATCAGATCGTTTGTTCGTCCACAACTCAACGTCACATTCACTGTCTGATCCACTAAATTGTTTTATTAGTTTCTTTACTTTGCATTTAGGAAAATCTTCTTTTTTTTCTTTTTCAAGGTCATCTAATATTTTGTCCAACCTTACGGTATTCATATTTTGTTTTTTCTTAGGTGGCAAAGGTACTAGCTGATTGTTATTGGGGATGTCGTTGTAAGAGGAATATGTACTAGAATGATGTTTTACGGGCAAGAAAAGGTTTTCTAAAAAATGTAAAATTTAAGTAACTCTTTTTTAAATCCACCAATTACAAAAAAACGAACACCTAATTGAAGTAACTATATTTTAAACATTTTTACAAATTTACTGCCGACTAGTAACTATTATTAAATGATGCACACTTGAAATGCAAAAAATTATTTTGTGGGATCCTTTTATTAATGTAGTCTTATAAGTTGTTGACAATTTTCTGTAAGTACTAATTAAGTCAGTAATAGGTAGTGGTCGGATACTATCGATAGTACATACTATCGATATATCGATATTCTCTGACTATCGGAAACTATCGATAGTTTACAAAAATATCGATAGACTATCGAACAATTCGTATGGCTATGCTACAAGAGATGACGCCCTATACAACTTCATTATGGTTGTCAAGTACAGAGAGCGTTCGTGTCGTGCCTACGAAATTCGGGACTTCCCGTTTGTTGTCTGTTAGCTGTTGCTGTTAGTAGGTACGACGACCAAAGTCGTATTCTACTTTACGAACCAAATATCAAATCACTGCACAACTCGCAACACAACTGATATAAATACTGTAAGTAATGAGCAATGCAACTACAACACTGCAAACTGTTAAATACAGTGCGTCCCAGAAGTAACGCAAAAAAATCGTATTTTACTTTGTGTAGAGTTTTCACAAAAACCGCTAAAACACGTCAATTAGTAAATAGGAATTGTCGTTTTGTCACGTTGGTTAAACCTTTTTTGCGCTATGTTTCATATACCTATGACATCATCGAAATTTTTTTTAAATAGCACTACCTAATTTTTTTAAACATAAATGGATAGCCCTTTTGAAGGGAAATGCGTCAATATAAGTAGTTAAACAGTGGGGATTCTAAGCCACTTCCAGGCTACCACCGGGCTGCCGCCATCCGGAGCTGGCACCAGGTCTCCAGCAGCAGCTCCAAGGTCACGCTGAAGAAGTGTCAGTGAGGTGCGGGGGTGGAGGATCTGGATTGCAGAAGAAGCCGGGGTCCGTCATCGGCAATGACCAGGAGGTCGGCATCTAGGAACGTGACGTCAGAGGTGGCACCAGGTGCGTGCTTGAGCAGCGGCGGGGGGCAGTGGGGTGCCGGCGTGCGGGGAAGCAGCGGAATACCTGCGTCAGGGAGCAGGGAGCAGGGAGCAGGGAGCAGGGAGCAGGGAGCGGGATGAAGAAGCAGGCGGCCGGAGTTGGCCTGCTGGATGCTGCACGACGGCAGCGGGCGGCGGGGGTCGGCGGCGGCAGCGGCGACGGCCTCATGGTATCAATCTTTTTGTTATAAGGTAGAAAATATAAGAAACTAGCGCGCGCGTGGGTTTAAGATTGTTCATGATTATGATGTAACTTTCCGGGAATGTGCCCACAGCTGTGTATGACTAATACCAGATAAGATGTTTTAATATAAACAAAGCGGAGGCTTCAGATAAAAATCGACTAAAAGTACTCACGACAAAAGTATTATTTAAAAAAATAAATCCCGTGTAGAATCAACATATATGAGTTGTTTGGTTTTAGCGTTTGCTTTGATACTCTCTTGGATGCATAAAAGTTTTATTTTTTAATGTAAATAAACATATTTCTCCGGCTTCATATGAGAACGTGACTATAAAGTAAACAAATTTTGATCATATAGTTATTATCGCATAAAATAATATTACGCCGACATTCGAATATTTACGTATAAATATCAGTTGGGAAAGGTTAGTTTATGCTATTATTAGGCATATACAGGGTGTCCACCGAAAGGTATGTTTTAAATGGATTTTACATTTGACCTATTTGAAAAAATAATAGCAGCTATTTTTTATTGCAAAGGTTGGCATGACTCACATTCTTGGAAACAATGATGACGTTGTCACGGGACGCATGAAAAGTCCAACATTGCGCCCCGTGATTTCCTGCCAGGGGCCTTTTTGAACAGCAGGCTACGGCGCACTCGACGTCCAGTCCGCAGTCCGACCGCTATTCATTAAATAACCGCCGAGTTTTGCCTCGGTAGCTCACTCTCAGTCGAGACTTGACACGAGAAGCATCTCTGAGTTAGTCTTCACACTTGTATTATAGTGTTTGAATCGAATAGCCTCTCATCGTCCGCTCCTTTAGTGACGAGTAGTCGCTACCAATTTTTAAATAGTAGTAGTACTGAGTATCAGCGACCCTTCGGGGTATATTAAAGCTGTTCCCCTCAGCTTGTGGCACGGCTTGGTCTGCCATTCCACAAAATAGGGAAAAAATAATTCGTTAACAAGTTCCCCTTTACTTATTAATTAAGGGGAACCCTACACCTATCGTTTCACAACGCGAGCCGAACTCGACATCCGCAGAAGCAGCCGCGGCCGTGCAGAAACGCTTCCTGCACGCATCCAGCGTGTCCTGGGGATTCTTAGGGATACCCCCAACCACGTCACCATCGCCAAACGGGTCCGGAAACCACCGCGTTCGTGGACATTGCGCCCAGCACGTGAGGCTTGAGTAACCGATATCCAGGTTACCTACACAGGCAAGGGAGCCTGTGCGATCCCAGCGAAGCATCTTCGACGACTACCAGGCCTAGTCCAGGTCCACTAGGTCTCCACCAGGTCCAATCCAGGTCCACCAGGTCCACTACGTCCACGCTAGGCCTACTCCAGGTCTACTACGTCCACCCTAGGTCCACAAGGGTCCACCAAGCCTCCACCAGGCGTACTCCAGGTCCACCAGGTCCGCACCAGGTCTGCTACAGGTCCTCCAGGCCCATACTAGGTCCGCTCCAGGTCCACCAGGTCCACCCTAGGTCTGAAGACCATTTTTGAAAAAAAAAAAAAAAAAAAAAAAATAAAATAAAATAAAAATAAATCCAAAAAAATAAATAAAATAAAATAAAATAAAAATAAATCCAAAAAAATAAAAAAAAAATAAAATAAAATAAAAATAAATCCAACAAAAAAAAATAAAATAAACAAATAAATAAAAATAAAAAAAATAAATAATAAAAAAAAATTTTTTTTAACCATCCGACATGGAGCCATCACCGTGCCTACCTGGTACCCCACCACGAGTGCCTTTGAGGCCTTCCCTGCTGGACAGCGAGGTGTCCTTCCATAATTACCAGCATCAAGGACTACCGTCCCAACCTGGATCTCCTACATCGCAGAGCTCCACGCCAAGCACCATCGAACTTCTGCAGGCTTTGACCCTAGTCAATCAAGCTCAACCGAATACCAGTACCCGTCCGGCCCCAAGCCAACCTGCTGCAGGTCCGAGCCAGACCTCAGCCAGGGCTCCAGCCCAGCCACCGAGGCAGTGAGCCTCCCAGATCCAGGTCCGATTGTTGAATCGCCTCTCTCGGCAATCGAACCAAACCCCTACGACAACATGGATGTCGAAGCCCTTGTCGGCGACCTCAACCACATTACCAATGAGGTCGTCCCAACCAATGCCGAATTGCCACGTCTGACCGTCTACCTGGAAGGTCAGAGATGCACCGCCCTAATTGATTCTGGAGCCGCCCTCAACATAGTGAGAGCCGATCTTGTCCAACCAACAGCCACCCAGGGCGATCATGTTACCCAGGTGCAACTTGCCTGTGGTAACACTACCGTCACCAGTCAGGGCACTCAAGCCGTGACCCTCCTTTTCGACCAACAAGCCCAGCACCACCGGGCAATCCAGTCCATGATGACGTCTCCTCGGACGAGGAAGACGAGATGCCACCACCGGAAGCCGCAGAAGCCGAGGACCAAGGTCTGGATGACCTACACCTCGGCCGGCCAATAGAGCTAGCGGCACCCCAAATCGGGGCTCCGGACCAGGACGGTCCACACCTCGACCGGCCAACAGAGCCACGACTACCCCATACCGAGGCCCAAGACCAGGACGGTCTCCACACCGGTCGGCTAATAAAGCCAGCCAGCCAACCAGGACGGCAACCTACGGACCATGGACGGGTCCAACGTCTGGATGACGACCGCCCTCCATGTCCACTGATAGCCTACCCTGAAGCGACACCAGGCCCTAGCCATGCTAGGCCACATGCAAACCCCCGAGCCAGCCACCACCCGCTAATAAAACCGACCAGTCAACCAGGACGGCCACCTATGGACCATGGACGGGTCCAACGTCTGGCGACGACCGCCCTCCATGTCCACTGATAGCCTACCCTGAGGCGACACCAGGCCCTAACCATGCTAGGCCACATGCAAACCCCCGAGCCAGCTACCACCCACTAATAAAACCAACCAGCCAACCAGGACGGCAACCTACGGACCATGGACGGGTCCAACGTCTGGACGACGACCGCCCTCCATGTCCACTGATAGCCTACCCTGAGACGATATCAGACCCTAGCCATGCTAGGCCACATGCAGAGACCAAACCCCTGAGCCAGCCACCACCCGCTGTAGGCGGTCCAACCAAACGACCGGCCCAGCATTTTCCCGGACACCTTGATATAAGGCGCAAGCGACGTCCAGTGAGGATGGTCGCTATTTCTCCGCCGCCCACCAAGAGGACTCAACAGCCACGTCCCCACGAGAGGCCAGGGACGTCGGCCAACCCCCAGCAGAGCCAACCAGCCGCCAGCCGGACTACCGGAGCAGCCAGCGTTGGACAGCCCCCACAGTGCCAAAGACAATCTAACATACACTAACCTATTTTTCAGTACCTACTACTTCATATATATTATTCTATATACTGTATTTTGCCATGTATTCAACCATTTTTTCTTTATAGAATAAAAACAAAACACCAACACTCAGAGATGCTTGTCCGAAACCCCGGGGGTGTCACGGGACGCAATAAAAGTCCAACATTGCGCCCCGTGATTTCCTGCTAGAGGCTTTTTTGAACAGTAGGCTGCGGCGCACTCGACGTCCAGTCCGCAGTCCGACCGCTATTCATTAAATAACCGCCGAGTTTTGCCTCGGTAGCTCACTCTCAGTCGAGACTTGACACGAGAAGCATCTCTGAGTTGGTCTTCACACTTGTATTATAGTGTTTGAATCGAATAGCCTCTCATTGTCCGCTCCTTTAGTGACGAGTAGTCGCTACCAATTTTTAAATAGTAGTAGTACTGAGTATCAGCGACCCTTCGGGGTATATTAAAGCTGTTCCCCTCAGCTTGTGGCACGGCTTGGTCTGCCATTCCACAAAATAGGGAAAAAATAATTCGTTAACAAGTTCCCCTTTACTTATTAATTAAGGGGAACCCTACACCTATCGTTTCACAACGCGAGCCGAACTCGACATCCGCAGAAGCAGCCGCGGCCGTGCAGAAACGCTTCCTGCACGCATCCAGCGTGTCCTGGGGATTCTTAGGGATACAACCAACCACGTCACCATCCCCAACGGGTCCCAGAACCACCGCGTTCGTGGACAACGTCATCACCATTTCCAGTCCAGGTGTTGTTTTTATTAGTTATGTAAACAAATGTATGATTTATTACCCTTTTCTTGGAATTTTGTCTGGCTTTTAAGCAGTTATGTAAACAAACTTCAAAGGCGGTGTGCGCCTTAATTTTTTCTCGGAAATTGATATATAGATGTATTTCTTGAAAAATACGTGACCAAAGTGTTGTTTACATTACCGTTATGTAAAAAAATACATGATTTATTACCCTTTTCTTGGAATTTTGTCTGGTTTTTAAACAAGTTTCAACCTGTAGCTGTGGTCCGAGCGTGGGAACTTGTAGATAAGCGGATGATGAAATATTTCATAATGTTGCATAATGTTGTGCAATGGCTTTATCTGTCCAGCGTTTCAGAGGCTTTTAATGCAAAACTGGATGTAACCGGAAATAACCGGTTATAACCGGAAATAGCCGAACGCGTCGACTATAAAAGCCCGAGGGCTCGTGAAAAGGTTTCATTTGCATTCGAAATTTGTTCCAGTGCACATGATTGTTTTGTCTGCTTTTCAAAGTCGTGTTAAACATTTTTTTATTGAAATACAAAATGTCAGTTGCCGAGACCGTGTGTGATGTCAGCTGTAAAATTATTAAACTGACCAAAAAATCGTTGACTCTGTTGAAGACCGATGACGAGATCAACAGACACATCAAAATTATAAATAAAAATATCGGTGTATTAAACGAGGCAATCAAAATTAAAATTCACAAGATTGATAAGAACGAGAATATATTCCGTTTGGAAAACAATTTGGCGGTGCTGAAATATTATCGTGAACAGCTAAAACAAATAAAGTGTCCGGAGGTTCGGTAGTGCGTCCCAACAAGAAGAATTTGGTTCGGGAATCATCGTGAACGTTAGTCTCAAAGAACCTAAATAGTTTCTAAAAAAATCATTTCGTAGTTTTTCTATAAAAGCGAAAAATGCCTTAAAGGACTCGTTAATTAAAGTAAATTTAGTTTTTGAAGGAAATTTTATAAAATTAAATGACGGGGAAGTAGATTTAAAATCATTCGGGACAAAAAGCGAAATTATTGACCGCAGTACCAATATAAAACAGTGGTGGGAAGACAATGTTGTTCAACCTATACTACACAAACTAGAAAACTTTGAACATCGTAATAGCGGCTGGACTTTGTTGGAAATTATCGGGCTACGTGTAAATATAAATAATTATTCACCGATTACCGTGGGCTCGTCAACGTACGTCGAGATGCCTGAATTTATTAAAAGAAAAAAGTGTGTTGTTAACGTAAAGAATGATGATGAGTATTGTGTTTTATGGAGCATAGTCTCTGCTCTACATCCAGCTAAAGCACATACATATAGAACTTCATCATATCCCAAATTTCGTGACATATTAAAATTTGACGACATAGAATTTCCTATAACTTTGAAACAAATTCCAAAATTAGAGCGTCTAAATAACTTGGCAATTAATGTGTACGGTATTGATAAGAAGGAAATCTTACCGGTATGCTTGAGTAAAAGCGATAGCAAACGAGTTATAAATTTACTAATGGTCCCGGCAAATTCGGTTCAAAATAACGACGGCGACGAAACACCTGTTTATCACTTTGCGTGGATAAAAAACATGTCACGCTTATTATCCAAATAATTGTCGAAACAAGACTAAAAAATTCATTTGCAATCGTTGTCTCAATCATTTCACAGAGCAGCGTCTTTTAGATGATCACTTCATATATTGCAATTATAAAACAAATACTTGCAAGGTAGAGCTACCGAGTGAGCAAGAAAAATTTTTACAGTTTAAAAATTATCGTTTTAAAGGAGGGTACCGTTCGCTGTTTATGCCGATTTTGAATACATTTTGGAACCGTGTGATGAGAACACTGATCTAAATTTAAATACTCAAAATGTACAAAAACATACTGCGTTTAGTGTCGCCTATTATCTTAAATGTTCTTATGATGATGGTCTCTCGCGTTTTAAATTGTATCGGGGTAGTGATTGCCAGGAGTGGTTCGTCCGGGAACTTGAACATATTGCCGACGAGGTGAATAACATCCTATCTCACCCGAAGCCCATGGAGCCTTTCACTGCCGCGCAAAAATTCGAAGATGATAATGCGAAATTTTGTCACATTTGCGAAAAACCGTTTACCAGTTTCGATATCAAAATTATGGACCATTCACATCTAAATTCGGTTTACCGGGGACCTTGTCATAATTCTTGTAACTTAAATTATACGGACAGTTACGTTATACCGGTCGTTTTTCATTGCTTGTCTTCTTACGACAGTCACTTAATCATACGTCACTTGGCTACGTCATTTGAAGGCAGCATTTCACTTTTACCAATAAATAAGGAAAAATATATTTCCTTCACAAAAGACGTAAAGGATACCAGAATCAAATTGAGATTTATAGATTCTTTCCGGTTTATGGCTGACAAAATTGAAAAATTGGCCTCATACCTCGATGACAGCCAAAAAAGAATCACCAAATCTCATTGTGATTCGGAGAAGACTTTCCGTCTTTTGACCAGGAAAGGTGTTTTTCCTTACGATTATCTAAATTCGTGGGAAAAATTAAATGACACGACATTACCGACCAAAGACGATTTTTATAGTAAACTGACTGACGAAGCTATTTCAGACAGCGAGTACGAGCACGCTACAAATGTCCGGAATACATTTAATATTCAAAATTTGGGGGAATATTCGGACTTGTACTTGAAAACTGACGTTCTACTTTTGGCAGATATTTTTGAAAATTTCCGTGAAAATTGTCTAAAAACTTACGGTCTTGAGCCTTTACATTATTATACCTCCCCCGGTCTGGCCTTTGATTCCATGCTCAAAATTACTAAACAGACATTAGAATTACTGACGGACATTGACAAAGTTTTAATTATCGAGAAGGGGATCCGAGGTGGCGTAGCCCAAGTGTCGAACCGGTACTCAAAGGCTAACAACAAGTACATGGGTGAGGCATACAATCCGGACGAACCCGATAAGTACATCATGTACTATGATGTAAATAACTTATACGGCGCGGCGATGTCTCTTCCCCTTCCAACCGGGGGATTCGAGTGGGTACCCGTCGATCAATTCTACAACTTGAATATAACCGATTTAGCAGATGATGCTGAAATCGGTTATATTTTAGAAGTGGACATTGAGTACCCGCCCGAACTTCATGAACTCCACAAAGACTTACCCCTGTGCCCGGAACAAATGGTTCCCCCAGGAGGCAAACAATCAAAATTACTGACAACACTTTTTTCGAAAACCGGTTACGTTATCCATTACAGACAATTGAAACGGTGTATTGAGCGGGGATTAAAGATTACTAAAGTACACAAAATTCTTAAATTCAACCAATCGGCTTGGTTACAAAAATACATAAATTTAAATACGGATTTACGGAAACAGGCGACTAACGAATTTGAGAAAAATTTCTATAAATTAATGAATAATTCTGTCTTTGGTAAAACCATGGAAAATGTGCGAAAACATAAAGACGTTAAACTGGTCACACAATGGGAGGGTCGACATGGGGCAAAAAATTTGATCGCGAAACCAAATTTTCACAGTTTAACAATTTTCGATGAAGACATGGTTATAGTAGAGATGAACAGACTCAAAATTAAGTTCAACAAGCCGATTTATGTTGGATTTAGTATTCTGGACCTTTCCAAAATTATACTTTACGATTTCCATTACGATTATATTAAACAAAATTTCGGCAATCAGGCTAAATTATTGTACACGGACACTGACAGTTTAATATACGAATTCACGGACATTGACATTTACGAGAGCATGAAGAGAGACATCCAGCTGTTTGATACATCAGACTACCCCGAAGATAATGCGTACGGTATGCCTCGTGTCAACAAAAAAGTACTAGGTCTTATGAAAGATGAAAGCTGTGGGAGAATAGTTACCGAGTATGCCGGGCTCAGAGCTAAAATGTACTCGTATAAAGTCGAGGGAAAACCCTCAAATATGCGTATCAAAGGACTTACTCGATCAGCCGTAAAACACATTACTTTCGAAGATTTCACGAATTGCCTATTTAATCAAAACACACTGGTTAAAGAGCAGAGACTTATACGTTCCAAACATCACGATTTATATACAATTAAACAAAATAAATTGGCTCTCAGTCCGTACGATGACAAGCGCATAATAAATTACGTCACCACAGACACGATCCCGTGGGGATATAATTTCCAACAAGCAGCGACTTGTTCGACCACTCCCATGGAGTTCTAAGTCGAAATAAATAGCGCGATATAGTAAACGTTGACATCATTCGTCTTTCTACCGTTGTTCGCGATGGCCGACTTAGACATTCAATTGCAATACGAACTTGTTAAAATTTCACAAAAGACTTACGAAGATTTCCTTCAAAAAGCCATTTTTGACGATAATTTTCAATTAATTGACAAAATTCTGGAAAAAATCGTGATTCCCGACCGTGCAATATATTGGCTAGCTTTGCGCGATAAATGTAACATCGGGTTGATGAAAAAAATCTTTGCCAAAAAACTTCAATACGATATATTTATCGAACAACTGCAAAATATTTTCCAAAAGGAATATATGTCTCATATTAGCCTCGATATTTTACGTCAAATTATAAAGAGTCATTATCCAATATTAAATTCATTTAATCGGTATTATTTGGAAAAATTATTGGTCAACGGTGATCCGTCATTGGTCGATCGACATAGTCAATGTTTCTCGGCAAAAAATATTTTTCTAAATTACAAAGAAATCGATTGGTCAATAGATAAGGCCGTTTGTGAGGCCGCCTACTTTACTCAATATAATTTTTTGGAAACTTTGCACCGGGTAATTAAAGAAAATAATTTAATTTTTAAATTAAATGTAAAAACTAATGAAACACATAGGCAGCTGATGGTATGGCTCCAGGAGAACGTCTCCAAGGGTACCAATGGTCAAGGTGTTGGATGGTCATCTGGCCCAGACAGCAGCAAATGGCCATCAAAATTAGTTGGAGATTATTCTCAGACATTATATATGTTAAATAAATATTATTTGTAAATATTTTTTTTTTTTTTGTATTGTATATAGATATTGTTTTTTGTAAATATATTATATATTAAGGAAAAAATGTATTATTTAATTAATAAATTTATATATTTTTATATTTGTGTTTTATTTCACTTTAATTTTAAGTAATAATAAAAAAAAACATTAATATTGTTTAAATATGTGTGACAAGGAAAAAATAAAAAAGAGAAAAATATTCAATAAAAACATTTATTTTGATAAAAAATAGTAATATAATAACATAATAATAATAATATAATAATAAATAATAATTAATTTAAAATATATGAAATATATTATTTTTGCCCCGCTGTGGTGCTGGTCTCTAGGCATCCGTGGGCTTCTAAGAGCCTACGGTACAGCTCCTTGTCTGTAACAATGAGAGAGCAATTTTTAGATATAAGTTTTTAAATATTGAACAAACGTTAACATACCTTTTAATATTTCTCGAAATGGGATTAGTTTTGGAGGTCCATCTTTCTACTCCTTCTCCTCCTCTTTATTCGTTTTAATATTTAGTATACATATGGTGGGACGGTGCACAATTTGCATGTACAAAGTTCTCCATTTAACAATTCGCTCATAGTAATAACTCTGTGCTCACTCATTGCTGCTACTGCTACTACTAATACACTGAATTGGATTTATGCCATCAGACGCGCTTTTAGCGTCTCACTCCCCTCTCTCCCTCCACTACTTCTCTCTCCCCACCCCACCCCACTCACTATTCGAGAAATGAAACGCACAGAGTTCAGCAATATTTTCCCACTTTATTCAAAATAAATAAATACAATCATCAAGCTTATCTCAAATAACAATATACCATTTATATATAGCATATACATTCTGTCTAGTGCAGCGTAAATCATTAATTTTATGTCTATTACAATGAAATTTTAAGCTAGATAACATTAAATATTTTATTCTACTACAGCCATACGGCTCCAAGTCAATAATAATATTATTAGGTAAATGAGGCTCTAGCCATCCCTTTTTCTCCAATCCTTTCACGAGGACAGGCTGCTCCTCGTCTAACACACTATCGGATATGAAATCTCCGAGTCCACTGTACGGTAAATTATCCCACGATGACAACCATCTAAAACCGTGTACATGATTCACAGTCCAGTCGATTTGGATTTTTACACTCTCCCTGAGATGTTTATAGGGAATCTTGGGCTTGACTATTCTATTCACACAGGATTTGTCGTTAATGTTAAAAATGGAAATTTCCTTGCACGTGAAAGCCAATTCTTTTTTGTATTGAAATCCCTGCAAGTCGATTATGTACATAGCTGCTGATGCTAATAAGTGCGAACTATGCTCGTCAGAGGGTTATAGTACACGATCCTATCGTGAATTATAAGACAATAGGCTGCGGTCTCCTTCGGGATATTGTCATTAGTACCGAATTCCAGTCTAATGTCCACAGTTCCCGACTTTAGAACCTCATTCTGACAGGAACAATCGACGACTACCAGAGGAGCCATATACTTGTACGTATATGTAGTTAGAAAAGGCTCACTATCCTTCTGATAGTATGAATGTTGAAATTGAGCATACATGTCATAC